>NC_060140.1:272836297-273139327 GCF_021461385.2 Schistocerca piceifrons | reverse complement strand
TAATATTAAATTAAGTTTTAAAGTATTAACAATTTGCAATTTTATCACGAAAAAATTAGTTTCATCGCCGATTTGGATGTGAGAGAACCACACATACTACTGTCATATACACAGACATTCATTTTAGTAAATCTAAAATGATCAAACTGAACGCCACAAAAAAACTAAATTAACCGTTATGTTATGTTAACCGGGGGCCTAGAAACGACGGAGAGGCTCCTTCCCCGCCGCAGCCGCAGTGGTCCGCAACCCCACGACGACTACCGCAGTCCACTTCACTCCTCCACCGCCCCACACCGAATCACTCTTTAAGGGTTATTGTGCGGTTTGGCACCCGGTGGAACCCCCCCTCCCCCAAGGAACGTCTCACACCAGACGAGTGTAACCCCTATGTTTGCGTGGTAGAGTAATGGTGGTGTACGCGTACATGGAGAACTTGTTTGCGCAGCAACCGCCGACATAGTGTAGCTGAGGCGGAATAAGGGGAACTAGCCCGCATTCGCCGAGGCAGATGGAAAACCGCCTAAAAACCACCCACAGACTGGCCGGCTCACCGGACCTCAACACAAGTCCGATGGGCGGATTCGTGCTGGGGACCAGGCGCTCCTTCCCGCTCCGCAAATCCGTGCGTTAGACCGCTCGGCTAACGGGGCGGGCAAATTAACCGTACTACATTGCGACAGTAAATTAAAAGACTGATGCCGTCCGAAACAAAATCCCATACCTTAGAAAACCATTAGAAGAGTTAACTAGGTAGTTCAGGACACTAAAAATGCGAGCTTACAATATTATCACATGAAATGTCCCAAAGTGTGATGTTCGTGTTACTTTAAGATGACTACGAAGAAATTAAAAGCAAGGATAGTAACATTAAGAGAGCAATAGGAACTCCACTGTTCAATGCAAAGGAGAGAGGAGGTAGGTGGAAAGAGTACGTTGGAGGGCTCTTTGAGGGGGAAGACTTGTCCGATGACGTGAAGAAACAGGAGTCGATATAGAAGAGATAGGGGATCCAGTATTAGAATCAGAATTTAAAAGAGTTTGGAAGATTTACAATCTGATAAGATAGAAGGGGTAGTTAACATTCAATCGGAATTTCTAAAACCATTGAGGGAAATGGCAACAAAACGATTGTACACACTGGTATGTAGAGTGTACGAGTCCGATGATAAACTATCTGACTTTCGGGAAAATATCACCCAAACAATTCCGAAGATTGCAAGATCTGACAAGTCCGAGAATTGTCGCACAGTCAGCTTTACACTTCATGCATGCAAGTTGCTGACAAGAATAATACGAGTATACAGAAGAAAGGAAACCAAAACTGAGACCGTCCTAGTTGACGATCAGTTTGTGTTTAGGAAGGGTAAAGGCATCAGAGAGGCAATACTGACGGAGCGACTGGTATGGAAGCAAGACTGAAGAAAAATCATGAACCTTTCACAGGATTTTTCGACAGGAAGAAAGTGTTCGATAGTGTAAAATGGTGAAAGATGTTCGAAATTCTGAAAAAAATAGGGATAAGCTATAAGAAAAGATGGGTTAATATATACAATATGTACAAGAACCAAGAGGGAACACTAACAGTGGGAAACGAGGAATGAAGTACTCGGATTAAAACGGGAGTCAGACGGGAATGTAGTTTCTGGCCTTTACTGCTCAATCCACACATCGAAGAAGCAGTTGCAGAAGTAAAAGAGTCGCTGATGACATTGCTATACTCAGTGAAAGTGAAGAAGAATTACAGGATCCGCTGCATGGTTCAAAATGGTTCAAATGCCTCTGAGCACTATGGGACTTAACATCTGAGGTCATCAGTCCCCTAGAAGTCAGAACTACTTAAACCTAACTAACCTAAGGACATCATACACATCCATGCCCGAGGCAGGATGCGAACCTGCGACCGTAGCAGTCATGCGGTTCCGGATTGAAGCGCCTAGAACCTCTCGGCCACTCCGGCCGGCCCGCTGCATGGAATTAACTGTCTAATGAGTACAGAAAATGGATTGAGAGTAAATCGAAGAAAGACAAAAGTATTGAGAAGTAGCAAAAATGAGAACATCAGGATTGATGATCACGAAGTAGATGAAGTTAAGGAATTCTGCTACATAGGCAGCAAAGTAACCTATGACGGACGGAACAAAAAGGACATCAAAAACAGACTAGCACTGGCAAAAAGGGCATCCCTGGGCGATAGAAGTCAACTAGTATCAAACATATGTCTTAATTTGAGAAAGAAATGTTTTAAAATGTACGTTCGGAGGACAGCATTTTAGGTTAGTGAAACATGGGCTGTGGGTAAACCAGAAAAGAAGAAAAATCAAGTATTTGAGATGTGGTGTTACAGAAGAATGTTGAAAACGGGTAGACCAATAACGTAAGGAATGAGGAGGTTCTCTGGAGAATCGGTGAGGAAAGGAGTATACGGTAAGCTCTGACAAGAAGAAGAGACAGAGTGGTAGGACATCTGCTAAGGCATCATTGAATAACTTCCATGATACTAGAGGGATCTGTAGACCGTAAAAACTGCAGATGAAAACAGAGATCGGAATTCACCCACCCAATAATTGAGGACGTAGGTTGCAAGTGCTACTTCCAGGTGAAAAGGTTGGCACAGAAGAACTCGTGGCGGGCCTCATCAAACCTGTCAGAAGACTGTTGACTCAATAAAAAAAAGTACTTAAAAAGAAAAACGCTCAGCGCTGGTTTTGCATACGCTCTGGCAGTCGAGTGGGTGGTGGAGAGCTGCTGTAAAGTAGTCAGGCGAGAGGAAGACGGGGAGGGAGAGAGTCCCGTCGTCTCTTCGACGTGTCGAGTGTAGGCGGCAGCTGGCGGCGGCCAGGAAATACGAGCGCTGGGGGCGCCTGAGCGTTGCTTAACGCGTGGCTGCTGTCCGCTGTCTGCTATCGGGCACGGCACGGCACAGCACGTGTGGCCGTGGGACGGCTGGGACCAGCCACCGGCTACAGCTCACGTGACCTCCTTTCGCGCCCAGACAAAGGAGCGGGCCACGCCGTCGGAAGCTCGCGGCTGATGGCCGCGCTTCCTGCCATGTTGATGAATACCCTTGTCAAAGGGATAAGAAGGAAAAGGGAGAGGGAGAGATGTATCTGGACAGCCTCTGGATCCACATCTACATTTACATCTACAAACATTCTCTACAAGTGCGAAATGCGTCGTAAAGGGTACTTAGCATGGTACCACGAGTTCCGTTCGTGCGTGGAGTACCTGCTTAATCGCCTGGTGTAATTAATCTAACCTCTTCATTCCCGAGGTATCATTGTAGAACTACTGTAGGCTGCTGTAAAGTATCATAAGTGATGTAGACTATGGTAGTTTTTCTAGTAGCTTTGGTCAGTTAAGGTCGTACCTGCGTTACAAGTATGTTAGACGTGTTGCATACCTGTCACGAGTTACCTTATAACGATCGCTTTCTACATGAAAGAGATCAATGTGTTACTAGATGCCCCTAGAAATCGGAAGCTCTGAACAGTACAGAAACTGAGTGTGGATATACACTACTGGCCATTAAAATTGCTACACCACCAAGATGACGTGCTACAGACGCGAAATTTAACCCACAGGAAGAAGATGTTGGATATGCAAATGATTAGCTTTTCAGACCATTCACACAAGGTTGGCGCCGGTGGCGACACCTACAACGTGCTTACATGAGGAAAGTTTCCAACCGAATTCTCACACACAAACAGCAGTTGACCGGCGTTGCCTGGTGAAACGTTGTTGTGGTGCCTCGTGTAAGGAGGAGAAATGCGTACCATCACGCTTCTGACTTTGATAAAGGTCGGATTGTAGCCTATCGCGATTGCGGTTTATCATATCGCGACATTGCTGCTCGCGTTGGTCGAGATCCAATGACTGTTAGCAGAATATGTAATTGGTGGGTTCAGGAGGGTAATAAGGAACACCGTGCTGGATCCCAACGGCCTCGTATCACTAGCAGTCGAGATGACAGGTATCTTATCCGCATGGTTGGAACGGATCGTGCAGCGACGCCTCGACCCCTGAGTCAACAACAGATGGGGACGTTTGCAAAACAACAACCATCTGCAGAACAGTTCGACGACGTTTCCAGCAGCACGAACTATCAGCTCTGAGACCATGGCTGTGTTTACCCTTGACGCTGCATCACAGACAGGAGCGCCTGCGATGGTGTACTCAACGACGAACCTGGGTGCACGAATGGCAAAACGTCATTTTTTCGGATCAATCCAGGTTCTGTTTACAGCATCGTGATGATCGCACCCGTGTTTGGCGACATCGCGGTGAACGCACATTGGAAGCGTGTATTCGTCATCACCATATTGGCGTATCACCCAGCGTGAGGGTATGGGGTGCTATTGGTTACACGTCTCGGTCACCTCCTGTTCGCATTGACGGTACTTTGAACAGTGGACGTTACATTTCAGATGTATTACGACCAGTGGCTCTACCATTTATTCGATCACTGCGAAACCCTACATTTCAGCAGGATAATGCACGACCGCATGTTGCAGGTCCTGTAGGGGCCTTTCTGGATACAGAAAATGTTCGACTGCTGCCCTGGCCAGCACATTATGCAGATCTCTCGCCAATTGAAAACGTCTGGTCAATGGTCGCCGAGCAACGGGCTCGTCACAGTACGCCAGTCACTACTCTTGATGAACTGTGGTATCGTGCTGAACCTGCATGGGCAGCTGTACCTGTACATGCCATCCAAGCTCTGTTTGACTCAATGCCCACGCGTATCAAAGCCGTTATTACGGCCAGAGGTGGTTATTCCGGGTACTGATTTCTCAGGGTCTATGCACCCAAATTGCGTGAAAATGTAATCACATGTCAGCTCTAGTGTAATATATTTGTCCTATGAATACCCGTTTATCATCTGCATTTCTTCTTGGTGTAGCAATTTTAGTGGCCAGTAGTGTATGAAGGGCCGGATAACCTATGGAACAGTTTTGTTCTACATACTTAATCTCCTTTCTCTTGCTTAAACGTAAGCAGGATTTATAGCAAAATTGAAAACTGTCAATGAGTAATTCAGTTTTTATTCGAAGATTGTTGATTTTTAATGTGAAACAGAGAGATGTTGTATCGAAAATAAAGAAAACAATACAGATTTCTGATATAGCTCTAGGAGACGGGATTTACTCAAGAAAAAGGTAAAATAAGAAAATGCAAACGAAAAATGTATCAAACATCGCTTCAATACTTCGTCAAACTTGTATAAAACTTGTTGCTGTTATTCATAAAAAAAGTTTCGCATTTACCAGCAATAACAGGAAACTCTTCCTTTTGATCATGATGAAGAAGCTCTGTTTAGTATAAAATAACAATAGTAATTCCAGATTCTTTATGTTTGTGAAAGTTAACTGTGCTTCCAGCACTGGTTTGGTTACATAAAAGTGCAAAACTTACGCGAGCAAATAAGTTTTTTTGCTTATTAAAGGCGATTTACGTACTACAAGGTTATAAAATACACAGTGGACAAGCACCGAATGATGTGTGTGTGTGAGAGAGAAAGAGAGAGAGAGAGAGAGAGAGAGAGAGAGAGAGAGAGAGAGAGAGAGAAAAGTCGTCGCCTCCCAGTTCTCTTACACATTCATTTGTGTTTCTTCGTCTCCCAACGCTACTAATTCTACTATTTTCTACATCATTTATATAGTGTTCCAAAACTACAGGACCACAGTTTTAGTAGAGCGCAACTCTGTATAAGAACCTCCAGATTTCAAATTTTTCTCGGGCGCGTACGTTTTCTAGCCTGTGGTGCCATGTACAATGCACATTGCACTTGCCACAGGTCACTTGTTCATCCTTCTACTGAGCACCACGAGGTGGCAGTACTGATTGCAAACCTCGGGCTCTGCAGTCGCACAACATGTCCCGGCGAATTAAAGGTAAAGACACATCCGTTTCTAATTACTAGTGATTTCACATGCTTTAATAACTTATTAATGCTGTGCAGACATTCTTCAGTTAGTAGCTAACTATAAATTAATGCTATAACGGGTTTACCTTAGCTTCAGTCTTTAGGCTTTTGGTTATCATGCATGATAATTTGACGTGGCCGAGCGGTTCTAGGCGCTACAGTCTGGAACCACTCGACCGCTACGTCGCAGGTTCGACTCCTGTCTCGGGCATGGATATGTGTGATGTCCTTAGGTTAGTTAGGTTTAAGTAGTTCTAAGTTCTAGGGGACTGATGACCTCAGATGTTAAGCCCCATAGTGCTCAGAGCCATCTGAACCATTTTTTAAATGATAATTCGAGAGTCTAAGCCAACTTGTTAACGTCAGTGGAAGTGGCGTTGGATTTTTTTAGTGCTTAGAGCCAGCTGAACCATTTTTCTAAAAACTTGAATTTAGGAACAGTGTGTAACAAAAAAATACTTCTCGTTGTACATTTTATCGTATGTTTTCAAAAATCGAAATCGAAACATGTGATTTTTATGGCTGTGGTGGGGTGAAGCGGGGGAGGGGGGGGGGGGTTGTATGGTTGAAGATGCGCGTTCCAGCACCTAAAATTTTGTAAGTTAAACACTGGGACACCGACTCCAGTAAGGTGCTCACATATCCGGAGAGCAATGGACACTTAGCGAAGCGTTTACCTTTCCCGGGTTTCGGCTGATCATTTGCTCGGGTGAATACAGTTAACGAGGCCCTGCACCCACTCCTGCCCCGCGGCGGACGGGCTAACCAGGCGCCAGCAGGCAACAGCTGCCTGGTTTCGAGGTCAGCGGCGCACTCTCTCTCTCGGTGGCCCACTAGGGGAAAGTGAGCAGCGGCCTCGCACTTTCTTCCGTTCCAGGTCACGTCCGGCCCCCGCCGCACAAAGGCCCGATCCCCTTTCCACAGCTGCCTCCCACCAGCCCATCACTACCAACTCTCTACATCTAAAATTAGAGTTAACCACATTATGCAGGACCGTCGTCCAGGTTGATGCCGCACACACAATCGGATCAAAAGTATCCGGACACACTTGCCTAGATACGGAGGCACGCATAAGACTTCCTAAGTGATAGAACCCAGTACGTTGTCCTCGTTGGTAAGTCTTCATCGGAGGTGAGGGTATCATCTGGAATGCCCCAGGGAAGTGTGGTAGATCCGCTGTTGTTTTCTATCTACATAAATGATCTTTTGTATAGGGTGGATAGCAATGTGCGACTGTTTACTGATGATGCTGTGGTGTACGGAAAGGTGTCGTCGTTGGGATACAAGATGACATGGACACGATTTGTGATTGGTGTAAAGAATGGCAGCTAACTCTAAATATGTTGTTGTTGTTGTGGTCTTCAGTCCTGAGACTGGTTTGATGCAGCTCTCCATGCCATACGGTAAAGCTGCATGCCCTCGGGAGAAATTACGGCTGTAGTTTCCCCTTTGCTTTCAGCCGTTCGCAGTACCAGCACAGCAAGGCCGTCATGGTTAGTGTTACAAGGCCAGATCAGTCACTCATCCAGACTGTTGCCCCTGCAACTACTGAAAAGGCTGCTGCCCCTCTTCAGATACCACACGTTTGTCTGGCCTCTCAACAGATGCCCCTCCGTTGTGGTTGCACCTACGGTACGGCCATCTGTATCGCTGAGGCACGCAAGCCTCCCCACCAACGGCAAGCTCCATGGCTCATGGGGGGAGGACTCTATATGTAGATAAACGTAAATTAATGCAGATGGATAGGAAAAAAAGAATCCCGTAATGTTTGAATACTCCATTAGTAGTGTAGCGCTTGACACAGTCACGTCGATTAAATATTTGGGCGTAACACTGCAGAGCGATATGAAGTGGGACAAGCATGTAATGGCAGTTGTGGGGAAGGCGGATAGTCGTCTTCGGTTCATTGGTAGAATTTTGGAAAGATGTGGTTCATCTGTAAAGCAGACCGCTTATAAAACACTAATACGACCTATTCTTGAGTACTGCTCGAGCGTTTGGGATCCCTATCAGGTCGGGTTGAGGGAGCACATAGAAGCAATTCAGACGCGGGCTGCTAGATTTGTTACTGGTAGGTTTGATCATCACGCGAGTGTTACGGAAGTGCTTCAGGAACTCGGGTGGGAGTCTCTAGAGGAAAGGAGGCGTTCTTTTCGTGAATCGCTACTGAGGAAATTTAGAGAACCAGCATTTGAGGCTGACTGCAGTACAATTTTACTGCCGCCAACTTACATTTCGCGGAAATACCACAAAGATAAGATAAGAGAGATTAGGGCTCGTACAGAGGCATATAGGCAGTCATTTTTCTCTCGTTCTGTTTGGGAGTGGAACAGGGAGAGAAGATGCTAGTTGTTGTAGAGGTACCCTCCGCCACGCACCGTTTGGTGGATTGCGGAGTATGTATGGAGATGTAGATATAGATCCGAAATTGTGCTAAACGCATTCTCTGAAAATGATTTCGACCAGTTAGTTCATGAGCCCATGCGAAGTGCAAACGACTGTGAAAGCACACTTGACCTCTTAGCAACAAAATACCCCCATACCGTAAAGTAAACCCATCTCCTCCGTACTTCACTGTTGGTGCTGCACATGACGGCAGGTAACGTTCCACAGGTATTCGCAAAAAAATGAACTCTTGCATCGGATTGTCACGTAGTATAGCGTGATTCATCACTCCAAATCATTCGTTTCCAGTCGTCCAGTGTCTAGTGACGTAGCTCTTTACACCAACTCAAACGCGACTCAGGTAATAACGAGCATCAAACGGATACAGGGGTTAGTAAAAACAGGGATGTCGTACGGAATATTGTAACCCCCAAATGCCCCATAAACAAACGAAAAATATACCTATTCAAAAAAGCAGAAAAAATTTCACTTGACTCCTTCCAAGCAGATGTGGCTTGAGTTCAAAGAAATAGTATCGACAGCAACTGGGAGATTTATACCAAATGTATTAACAAACGACGAGCTGATCCCTCATGCTACTAAAAAGGATCAGAACATTGTTGCAGAAGAAAAGAAAAAAGTATGCCAAATATGAAAGATCACAGAATCTCCAAGATTGGCGATCTTCTACTAAAGCTCGAAATTTAGCGCTGACGACAATGCGAGATGCCTGCGAGAGACCCGGAAGGAATTCCAAAGAGATTCTGGTCGTATGTAGAGCACAATAGCAGCAAGACACAATCCATGCCTTGGAATGGAAATACTATCTACGACAGTGCTGGCAAAGCAGAGTTACTAAATACAGCCTTTACCAAAGAAGATGAAGTAAATATTCCAGAATTCGAATCAAGAATAGGTGTCAACAAGAGTAGAAGTAGATATCCTCGGAGTAGTGAAGCACCTTAAATAATTTAACAAAAGCAAGTCCACCGGTCCAGACTGTACACTAAGTAGGTACCTTTCATAGTATCGTGATGCAATAGCTTCATACTTAACAATAATATACAACCGCTCCCTCAACGGAAAATCCGTACCCAAAGACTGGAAAGTTCACAAGTTACACCAATATTTAAGAAAGGTAGTACGAGTAATCCACTAAATAACAGTATCATATCTTTAACATCGCTATGCATATATTGTGTTTGGACATTATGAATTGCCTCGAAGAGAACGGTCTATAGACACACAGTCAACACGGATTTACAAAACATCGTTCTTGTGAAACCCAAATAGCTTTTAAGCTTGGAAGTGTTGAGTGATATTCACAAGGGATTTCAAATTGATTCCGTATTACTCGATTTTTAGAAGGCTTTTAACACTGTACCATACAAGCAGCTTGTAGCGAAATTGCGTGCTTATGGTATAGTCTCAGTTGTTCGACTGGATTCGTGATTTCTAGTCAGATAGGTGCAGTTCGTAGTAATTGAGGGAAAGTCATCGAGTTAAACAGAAGTGATTTCTAGCGTTCCCCAAGGTAGTGTTACAGGCCCTCTGCTGTTCCTTATCTGTTAAAAAGGTTTAGGCGACAGTCTCAGCAGCCGTCTTACGTTGTTTGCAGGTGATGCTATCGTTCACCGTCCAGTGAAGTCATCAGAAGATGAAAACCAATTGCAATTTAGGATTTAGAAAATGTATCTGTACAGTGTGAAAATTAGCAATTGACCCTTAATAATGTGTGTGTGAAATCTTATGGGACTTAACTGCTAAGGTCATCAGTCCCTAAGCTTTCACACTACTTAACCTAAATTATCCTAAGGACAAACACACACACCCATGCCCGAGGGAGGACTCGAACCTCCACCGCGACCAGGTGCACAGTCCATGACTGCAGCGCCTAAGACCGCTCGGCCATGAACAATGAAAAGTGTAAGGTCATCCACGTGAGTGCTAAAAGGAATTCGTTAAGCTTCGGTTACATGGCAAATCAGTCGAATCTAAACGCCGTAGATTTAACTAACTACCTAGAAATTACAATTATGGACAACTTAAATTGGAAAGAGCACATGGAAAATGTTGTGTGGAAGCCGACTACGTTTTATTGGCAGAACACGTAGAAAATGTAACAGATATACTAAAGACACTGCCTTCGCTACGCTTGCCGCTCTTTTCACGTACTAAATGGTTGAAATGGCTCTAAGCACTATGGGACTTAACATTTGAGATCATCAGTCCCCTAGACTTAGAACTACTTATACCTAACTAACCTAAGGACATTACACACATCCATGCCCGAGGCAGGATTCGAACCTGCGACCGTAGCAGCAGCGCGGTTCCGGAATGAAGCGCCTAGAACCGCTTGGCCACAGCGGTCGACTTTTTCAGGTACTGCTACGTAGTCTGGAATCCTTAGCAGGGAGGATCAACGGAGTACAGCGAGAAATTTCAAAGAAGAGTAGCACATTTTGTATTATCGCGAAATAGTGAGGAGAGTGTCACTGATATGATAGAGGACTGGGGGTGGACATCTTTAAAACAAAAGCGTTTTTTGTTGCGGGGGATATTGTCAGGAAATTTCGATCATCAACTTTCTCCTTCGAATGCGAAAATATTTTGTTGACGCCGACATAGATAGGGAGAAACAATCACCATAATAAAATAAGGGAAATCAGAGGTCGTATGGAAAGATCCACCAGGTTAGCCGAGCGCGCAAACGCGCTGCTTCCTGGACTCGCGTGGCGCACCGGCCCCGGATCGAATCCGCCTGGCGGATTAACGACGAGGGCCGGTGTGCCGGCCAGCCTGGATATGGTTTTAGGCGGTTTTCCACATCCCCCTAGGTGAATACAGGTCTGGTCCCCACGGCCCGCCTCAGTTCCACGGCTCGCAGACATCTGAACATTTTCGCACTATTCCATGGATTACACTAGTCGCAGACAGTTGGGGTACTCTGATTCCTTCCCGGGGGGTACGGGGTGGCGGCAGGAAGGGCATCCGGCCACCCCTTCAACTAACATTGCCACATCCGATTAACCATGCCGACCCTGCGTATCCGCGGGAAAAACGGGACAAGCAAAGGAAAGAAAGAGCTCTCATGGAAAGATATAGGTGTTCGTTTCTACCACGCGCTTTTCGAGATTGGACTAATAGAGAATTACTTTCAAGTGTGATTTTCAGAGCATCCATGCAGATGTAGATGTAATACGGTGTCCTAGCGTTTCAGTGTCACACTAGGCAACGGTTGACTGTGTTGAAGTACAAGGTGTAAGAGTGCGACGACCTACAGAGTGTGGGAAAACACTGATCAGGGCTGGGCTCGCGGCGGCGCGCCGTGATGTACCGTGCCGCGTGCAGCAGCTGAGCCACGTGGAGGAGGAGGAGGCGCATCTAGGTCACACGCGGCGCCGGCAGCACGCGGCAGCCCGCCCAGCACAGCGCGCCTTCCTTCACTTTCTCCGGCCCTCATCCTCTCCCGCGGACTGCTGAGCCCTCTCAGAGCGCGCTGCACCTCACGCCGCGCCATTCTCTCCCTCGCCACGTGCTCTCATCATTCACGTACTCGTCACGCTGCACAGCTGATAGCTGATACAGATTCCTCATCTCACAACGCTCACTTGGAGTTTATCCCCTAATCTCAGTTGGTGGTCTCATTCGTGTGATGCTAGTAAAAGGATCTTCCCAACATCACGTTCTTTACTACTGTTTTAAACTCCACCATATTATTTACCTGACAAAACTCTACCATCTGTCGAGCAAGATGTATGAGACAGGCGAAATTCCCTCAGACTTCAAGAAGAATATACTAATTCCAATCCCAAAGAAAGCAGTGTTGACAGATGTGAAAATTACCGAACTATCAGTTTAATAAGTCACAGCTGCAAAATACTAACGCGAATTCTTTACAGACGAATGGAAAAACTGGTGGAAACCGGCATCGGGGAAGATCAGTTTGGATTCCGTAGAAATGTTGGAACACGTGAGGCAATACTGACCCTACGACTTATCTTAGACGAAAGATTAAGGAAGGGCAAACCTACGTTTCTAGCATTTTTAGACTTAGAGAAAGCTTTTGACAATGTTGACTGGAATACTCTCAAATTCTGAAGGTGGCAGGGGTAAGATACAGGGAGCGAAAGGCTATTTACAATTTGTACAGAAGCCAGATGGCAGTGATAACAGTCGAGGGACATAAAAGGGAGGCAGTGGTTGGGAAGGGAGTGACACAGAGTTGTAGCCTCTCCCCGATGCTATTCAATCTGTATATTGAGCAAGCAGTAAAGGAAACAAAAGAAAAGTTCGGAGTAGGCATTAAAATCCATGGAGAAGAAATAAAAACTTTGACATTGTAATTCTGTCAGGGACAGCAAAGGACTTGGTAGGGCAGTAGAACGCAATGGACAGTGTCTTGAAAGGAGGGTATAAGATGAACATCAACAAAAAGAAAACGAGGATAACGGAATGTAGTCGAATTAAGTCGGGTGATGTTGAGGCAATTAGATTAGGAAATGAGACACTTAAAGTAGTAAAAGAGTTTTGCTATTTGGTTAGCAAAATAACTGATGATGGTCGAAGTAGAGAGGATATAAAATGTAGACTGGCAACGGCAAGGAAAGCGTTTCTGAAGAAGACAAAATTGTTAACATCGAGTATAGATTTAAGTGTCAGGAAGTCGGTTCTCAAAGTATTTGTATGGAGTGTAGCCGTGTATGGAAGTGAAACATGGACGATAAATAGTTTGGACAAGAAGAGAGTAGAAGCTTTCGAAATGTGGTTCTACAGAAGAATGCTGAAGATTAGATGGGTAGATCGCATAACTAATGATGAGGTATTGAATAGAATTGGGGAGAAGAGGAGTTTCTAGCACAACTTGACTAGAAGAAGAGATCGGTTGGTAGGACATGTTCTGAGGCATCAAGGGATTGCCAATTTAGTACTGGAGGGCAGCGTGGAGGGTAAAAATCGTAGAGGGAGACCAAGAGATGAATACACTAAGCAGATTCAGAAGGATGTAGGTTGCAGTAGGTACTGGGAGATGAAGAAGCTTGCACAGGATAGAGTAGCATGGACAGCTGCATCTTACCAGTCTCAGGACTGAAGACCATAACAACAACAACGACATTTCGTGTTCTCTGACAGGTTGTTCAATGCATCTATACTGATGCGTTGTAGTACTCTCTGTTCGAGGCCCCATTGTCAGCCTCCCTGAAGTTTTTGTACATCTACGTCTACGTGATTACTGTGCTATACACAATAAAGTGCCTGGCAGAGGGTTCAATGAACCACCTTCAAGCTGTCTCTCTACCGTTCCACTCTCGAACTGCCCTCGGGAAAAACTGGCACTTAAATTTTTTCTGTGCGAGCCCTGATTTCTCTTATTTTATCGTGATGACCATTTCTCCCTATGTAGGTGGGTTCCAACAGAATGTTTTCGCAATTGGACGAGAAAACTGGTGATTGAAATTTCATGAGAAGATCCCGTCGCAACGAAAAACGCTTTTGTTTTAATGATTGCCACTCCAATTCATGTATCATATCTGTGACACTATCTCCCCTATTTCGCTATAATACAAAACGAGCTGCCCTTCTTTGTACTTTTTCGATGTCATCCGTCAGTCCCACCTGATGCGGATCCCACACCGCGCAGCAGTACTCCAGAATAGAACGGACAAGCGTAGTGTAAGCAGTCTCTTTAGTAGGCCTGTTGCACCTTCTACGTTTTCTGCCAATGAATCGCAGTCTTTGGTTTACTCTACCCACAATATTTTCTATGTAGTCGTTCCAATTTATGTTATTTCTAATTCTAATACCTAAGTATTTAGTTGAATTTACAGCCCACAGATTTGTGTGACATATCGCGTAATCGAAATTTGTAGAAGTTTGTAGAAGTTGGTTTTGCTACTAAAGCTACAATCATACATTTCACTGTTAGTAGAGCAAGAACAATAATAGTAGTTACAACAATTACAACTAACATGACAGTCGCGAAGTACTTGTCAAACTACCAATTTTATTGAAAAGATCTTTGCGCGATGTTCTGAAAATGATACGAAATATACGCTGAAGCGAGAAGAAACTGGTACATGCATGCGTATCCACATACAGAGATATGTAAACAGGCAGAATACGGCGCTGCAGTCGGCAGCGCCTATAGAAGACAAAAAGTGCCTGGCGCTGTTGTTAGATCTGTTACTGCTGCTACAGTGGCAGGTTATCAAAAGTTTGAACGTGGTGCTATAGTGGGCGCACGAGCGATGGGACACAGCATGTCCGAGGTAGCGATGGACAGGGAATTTTCCCGTACGACCATTTCATGTGAGTACCGTGAATATCAGGAATCCGGTAAAACATCTAATCTCTGACATCGCTGCGGCCTGAAAAACAGAATAGGGCCATCGACGAGTGAAGAGAATCGTTCAACTTGACGGAAGTGTAACCCTTCCTCAAATTGCTGCATATTTCAAGGCTGGGCCGCCTGCAGGTGTCAGCCTGCGAACCATTCAAATTATCGATATCGGCTTTCGGAGCCGAAGGCCCACTCGTGTACCCTTGATGACTGCATAACACAAAGCTTTACGCCTCGCCTCGGCCCGTCAACACCGAAATTGGACCGTTGATGACTGGAAGCATGTTGCCCGATCGAACAACTCTCGTTTCAAATTGTATCGAACGGATACAACCTCATGAATTCATTGACCCTGCATGTTAGCAGCGGACTGTTCAAGCTGATGGAGGCTGCGTAATAGTGTGGGTCATATGCAGTTGGAGTGATATAGGACCCCTGATATGTCTAGATACGACTGTGACAGGTAACAGGTACGTAAGCATCCTGTCTTGTCAGCTTTATCCATTCATGTCCATTGTGCATTCGAGCAGACTTGGGCAATCGCAGCAAGACAATGCGTCACCCCTCACGTCCAGATCTGCTATAGTGGCTCTAGCAACACTCTTCTGAGTTTAAACACTTCCACTGGCCATCAAACCCCCCAGACGTGAACATTATTGAACGTATCTGGGATGCCTTGAAAGCGCTGTTCAGAAGAGATCTCCACCCCCTCGTACTGTTACGGATTTATGGACAGCCCTGCAGGATTCATGGTGTTAATTCCCTAGAGGACTACTTCAGACATTACTCGAGTCCATACCATGTCGCGTTACGGCACTTCTGCGTGCTCGCGGGACCCTAAACGGTATTGGGCAGGTGTACCAGTTTCTTTGACTCTTCCGTGAATAATTCAAGGAAACAGCATTCCCCTAATTAAATTTTAAGACATGTATCGAAAGTATCGTGCAGTACAATATAGCAGTACAATATGGCGCTGTAGTAGGAATACAGAAATAAACACGTATAGGAATGCAACGTTGTGTCAGAGTTTCAAAGCAGTCAGTGAAGAACTTTCGGAGATCTACCACTTTGAACAAACGAACATTTACATTTTTATTTATATAGAACTAAATTTTCGTTTGTTCAGAATCCTAAATCTCCGAAAGTTCTTCACCGATTCGTTTGAAATTTTGACATAACGTTGCAATCGAATATGCTCGAATTTTTGTATTTTTATTATCGTATATAACACATGTTTATATACCATACGGCGCTCCGGTACGCATAATTAGGAGGTTAATGATTTTGACAAAGGAAGATGAGGTTTTTGCTAATAATTTAGCCTTTTATATGTCTGCTATATGGCACTTCAGTAGGTATATAAAAAGACGTTCGTATTCGCATGCAATGACGTGTCAAAATTTCAAAGCAAACGACGAATAATTTTCGCAGATATAGGATTTGAACAAACGATCATTTACATTCTTATTTATATAGATATGTCTGTTAATTTGTAAATTACGTATACGCCGTATTACACGGTATTTGTATTTTTAAATAGATGCGTGATTTCCATACGATTAACAGTGACGATAATCTTGAATACAAAATTTTTAAGCTTTAGTGGCCACTTGTTGACAAACTGCCTGTTCGCTTCTGTCGCGGGTTCTTCGGGCGACGTTTGATGACTTTTTCTGACACTTCGCCAGCACGAGTGGCTAGCATTATCAAAGCTTCACCCTCCATTGCCTATGGTGGACTGGAGTATCACGCACATGCGGAAAAGTCTGTGCTCGAATCACTGGACGATCAATGGAGACCAAGATCACCGAAAATAATTGGCATTGCAGGTCAGAGCAAGTGGAGAAATCGTCCATGGCGGAGCACACGCTGTGTAAAACCGTGAGACTGATCACACAGCAAAATTCACCGACACGGAAGTTCTCGTTATACAGGGGAACTATCACACCCGTTTGTTCAGAGAAGGTATAGAAATGCACAAATATGACAACAGCTTCAACAAGAGAGAAGAAAGTCTCACGGTGAACGGATACCGGATTCCCGTGTTGCAGCGAAAGACCTTTACAGGTCGTTTTCAAGAAGGGACGTCGAACAGATGTGCAGAACTATAGACCTATATCTCTAAGGTCTATCAGTTGTAGAACTTTGGAACACGTATTATGTTCGAGTATAATGACTTTTCTGGAGACTAGAAATCTACTCCGTAGGAATCAGCATGGATTTTGAAAAAGACGATCGTGTGAAGCCCAGCTCGCGCTATTCGTCCTCGAGACTCAGAGAGCCATAGACACGGGTTCCCAGGTAGGTGCCGTGTTTCTTGGCTTCCGCAAGACGTTGGATACAGTTCCCCACAGTCGTTCAATGATCAAAGTAAGAGCATATGGACTATCAGACCAATTGTGTGATTGGATTGAAGAGTTCCTAGATAACAGAACGCAGCATGTCATTCTCAATGGAGAGAAGTCTTCCGAAGTAAGAGTGATTTCAAGCGTGCCGCATGGAAGTGTCGTAGCACCACTGCTATTCACAATATATATAAATGACCTGGCGGATGACATCGGAAGTTCACTGAGGCTTTTTGCGGATGATGCTGTGGTATATCGAGAGATTGTAACAACGAAAATTGTACTGAAATGCAGGAGGATCTGCAAGGAATTGACGCATGGTGCAGGGAATGACAATTGAATCTCAATGTAGACAAGTGTAATGTGCTGCGAATACTAAGAAAGAAAGATCCTTTACCATTTAGCTACAATATAGTAGCTCAGCAACTGGAAGCAGTTAATTCCATAAATTATCTGGGAGCAGGCATTAGGAGTGATTTAAAATGGAATGGTTCAAATGGCTCTGAGCACTATGGGTCTTAACTGCTGAGGTCATCAGTCCCCTAGAACTTAGAACTACTTAAACCTAACTAACCTAAGGACATCACACACATCCATGCCCGAGGCAGGATTCGAACCTGCGACCGTAGCGGTCGCGCGGTTCCAGAGTGAAGCGCCTAGAACCGCTCGGCCACTTCGGCCGGATAAAATGGAATGATCATATAAAGCTGATCGTCGGTAAAGCAGATGCCAGACTGAGATTCATTGGAAGAATTCTAAGGGAATGTAATCCGAAAACAAAACAAGTAGGTTACAGTACACTTGTTCGACCACTGCTTGAATATTGCTCACCAGTGTGGGATCCGTACCAAATAGGGTTCATAGAAGAGATAGAACAGATCCAACGGAGAGCAGCGCGCTTCGTTACAGGATCATTTAGTAATCGCGAAAGCGTTACGGAGATGATAGATAAACTCCAGCGGAAGACTCTGCAGGAGAGACGCTCAGTAGCTCGGTAAGGGCTTCAGTTGAAGTTTCGAGAACATACCTTCATCGAGCAGTATATTGCTCCCTCCTACGTCTATCTCGCGAAGAGACCCTGAGGATAAAATCAGGGCCGGCCGAAGTGGCCGTGCGGTTAAAGGCGCTTCAGTCTGGCACCACGTGACCGCTACGGTCGCAGGTTCGAATCCTGCCTCGGGCATGGATGTTTGTGATGTCCTTAGGTTAGTTAGGTTTAAGTAGTTCTAAGTTCTAGGGGACTGATGAGTACAGCAGTTAAGTCCCATAGTGCTCACAGCCATTTGAACCATTTTGATAAAATCAGAGAGATTAGAGCCCACTCAGAGGCATACCGACAATCTTTATTTCCATGAACAATACGAGACTGGAATAGACGGCAGAACCGATAGCGGTACTCAAGGTACCCTCCACCACACACCGTCAGGTGGCTTGCGGAGTATGGATGTAGATGTCGATGTAGATGTAGCGAGAGGGGAAGCGCAGCTCTAATGACCACGGAAAAATAGTAATCTGTGGGCGCCATCACGACTCCAGTCCACCACCATCAATCGAGGCGGTAACTTTGACAATGCCAGCGACTCGTGCCGGTGAAACGTCAGGAAAATCATCAGGCAAACGTCAGCCGAAGAAGCCGAGACAGAAGCCAACATAATCCTGAATACTGACCACTCCTGGGACTTTCCTATAGGTGTAGAGACTGCTGTGCGTTGCTTGCCGAGTGAGGTAAGCAGACGCGGCGCGCACCACTTTGCGGCCGGCGCCTGCTCCCTGGCCAGGGAGAGCCGCTCCGCGCCCTGCAGCCACTCGCCGCGTCCTTCGGAGCGGCCTCGCCCCTCCCCCGCAGCCCGCGTGACCCCGCGCGCCCCTACTCCCACGCGGCCTTTGCTTTCTCCCGCGCCTCCGCCTTTCTTCCGCGTTGTCGCCGTCTGCCGCCACCGCCGCGCGGACCTACATTCCGCGAAGTTTCCCGTGCCAGTTACAGGCCGCGCTAGCGCACCGCCGATCTGGGCGGGCTCTCCACAGCAGCCGAAATCTCCGAAGCGCTTTCGCTGCCCTCGTGACCCGCACGGCCGAGGTAGGGGCGGGCGCCGCCATCCGCTTTCGGCTACGGAGAGGGAAAGGCAACGAGAAGATGCATGCTAATATTCCTGCTGCAGCTGCAGCTACGGTACTATACGAATACCAGGAGATACAAGGTGATTCCGTTATGACGTTACAAACATTTTAGGACGGTGGAGAAGGGTAGATGTATCTATCTGTTGTAAAGAAACCTAGTCACGAAACGATCGAATCGAAAGGTATAACCGCAAATCTACTGAAGTTCCGCCTTAGCCTCGCGCAGAGCTCAAAGTAAGGGCCCCTGCATCTTGATACTGATCACGACGAACCGAGTTCCCGCTGAATGCTCCCTAATACCCTCAGATAATTCCCCTGGTGATGAACTAGTAACGACGCAAGAAAATTGATGTCAAAAAAAATGGCTCTGAACACTATGGGACTTAACGTCTATGGTCATCAGTCCCCTAGAACTTAGAACTACTTGAACCTAACTAACCTAAGGACGGCACACAACACCCAGTCATCAAGAGGCAGAGAAAATCCCTGACCCCGCCGTGAATCGAACCCGGGAACCCGGGCAAAATTGATGCCAGAGAGACCGAAAATCCTAAGTCTACGGTACAGTAGTAATGAAATCCATTTATCTGGACAAATTTCACAAGCTGCCACATGTGAGATATTTGTTCAAAATCGCATCCACCAGCTTAAATGTAGGCAAGTTGTCGTCGCACAGTATTCTGTCGTACCTGTTCAAATGGTTCAAATGGCTCTGAGCACTATAGGACTCAACTGCTGAGGTCATTAGTCCCCTAGAACTTAGAACTAGTTAAACCTAACTAACCTAAGGACATCACAAACATCCATGCCCGAGGCAGGATTCGAACCTGCGACCGTGTCGTACCTGTTCTACGAGGGATGTTCAGTAAGTAATGCTACACTATTTTCTCTTTAAGCAGATTGGTTTTACTCATTATGCCAGTACACTATATTAATCGGCACTCTTGTGGCGCCGGCCGGGGTGGCCGAGCGGTTCTAGGCGCTACAGTCTGGAACCGCGCGACCGCCACGGTCTCAGGTTCGAATCCTGCCTCGGGAATGGATGTGTGTGATGTGCTTACATTAGTTAGGGTTAAGAAGTTCTAGGGGATTGATGACGTCAGAAGTTAAGTCCCTTAGTGCTCAGGTTCAATACGACGGCCTTAAGTCACCTCCCGGAGAGTGCCTGTATACCCACTCTACTGGTCGACGTCGGAGCCAACGTCTTCCTGCATCAACAGCCTGTCCATCATTCTCGTACTGCTTCCTGTCAAGTGCATCCTTTACTGGGTCAAACAGATGGAAGTCGGAAGGTTCGACATTAGGGCCGTAGGGACGATGACGTAGAACAGTCCAATAAAGTTTTGTGAGCTCCTATCGGGTGCGCAGACACGTCCAGTTGAGCAGCGAAGTGATCCGTCGATCACCTCGAATGAGAGTGTCCGCACGTTCCGACACTCCATGGGTCACAGCTGTGTGCGGCGGCGGGAGATCAGACACGTCTGCGCGACTTAGTTGCTTTGAAGACAGACGCCTCGTCCAACGTCTCATCGTTGCTTTTGATCACCGCCAGGTCTCCGTAGACATTCTGCAAGCGCCTATGGAGATCTGCGATGCTCTGGTTTTCCCCCAAAAGAAACTCAATGACAGCTCTCCGCTTGGAACGCACCTCCCTTACAGACACTATTTTGGAGGCTACGTACAGCGCCGCCATCTGTCTAACTCCATGAAGGTACAGGGGTTGAAGCCGGGATATTCCACGATTACCTACAACAAATTCCGCGTTCTTTTTCAATCTAAATCGTCTCATTATATATTGAACGCACCACGTAATATCCCCAACGTCGTTTGAACAGTCTCCCGGCAGCGAGAACTCTTGCCATCACGTCCTCTTCAGTCTCGGGAGGCGTAGACAAGACTTTTCTCACGGCTCCACAAGTCAGGTGGGGTGAGTTCAGTTGAACGTGCTGGCCACGAAACAGGACCTCATCTATCTATCCACTTTTCATGGAATGTCTAATCCTGACGTTCAAGAACCCTTCGGTCCAAAGTGAGGTTGGGCTCCATGATTTTGGACTCACATCCGCTGACAAATAACTACTTGTATATGTTCTAGGCATCTTGTCAGTATGTTTTTGATAAACTGATGCATTTAAGAAGGCAGGGTTAAGAAACATGCTTATTACGTAATCACGGACTACGCCTACATTCACGTTGACTGATAGCGTTGGGATTCTCATCGGTCCAAACATGACTGCAGAGACTATTTATCATTGCATCTCTGGTGAAACATGCTTCATCCGTGAAAAGTACATACGCAAAAAAGAGAAGATCAATTGCAGCAGGAGTCAAAGCATCCACTTCCTGTGGATGACAGGGGTATAGCCACATTACCCATAATTCTCGTCAGACAGCACTTTACAAAATACTGATTTCACGTGCAACTGACTGACTGTGAATTGCATGAGTCTCTTCCACTTGAGAAAGCACTGCAACTTCTAAATCGTGAGTCCGTGTAGTTCGTCCTCCTCTTCTGTCGTTATACTGTGATACCAACTGCCCTATTCACTGTTGGAACAGTCTTGGAAACATTATTTGATCTGGATGTCTTGTACGCGGATATTTGTTCCTGTACAACCTTCCCGCTTCTCTGTTGCTTCCATTAGCTTTTCCATACACGAAAATCATGTCTGCAAGTTCCTTTGCCGGGCAGCCCTCCATTTGGTTACACGGTCCGTGCGGCTCCCCCCGTCGGAGGTTCGAGTCCTCTCTCGGGCATGGATGTGCGTGTTGTCCATAGCGTAAGTTAGATTAAGTAGTGTGTAGGCTTAGGGACCGATGACCTAAGTAGTTTGGTCCCATAAGACCTTATCACAAATTTCCAATTTTTTTTTTCCATTTGGTTACGGCTGATCGTCATTAGTAGATGAACATGTAAACACAGACTGCGGTCTACTACAGTACAATGTACACCAGTACACACTACACATTACGCCATCTTCAATGGAATAGTTCAGTTATTATTCCAACCTCTAAACCTACGTGCTCGTCGGGATTGCTTGCTCTACAATCTTGGCAACAACAATACCAGCACAAGTATTCTATTTTCGTATCAGAACGGTTGTCGCTTATAATTTTTCGATTTGGTTGTTTCCGGACCAGGATCCCTTACCTCAAATTATATATTCACCTTCCTCCACCATGCTTGAAAGTTTGTAATAGCTCCAGGAAAAACCCTGTATACGCTCGAAGTGCTATTTATGTAGAGTTAAGACAATACGGACACTGTACCGAAGCGTTTCTAATGACTGGAAAGAAAGAGCAGGTGATCCCCGTTTTCAGGAAGGGTTGCCGAGCAGACCACAACTTTATAGGTTATATCTCTGACGTCGGTCCTTAGTGGAATTTTTGGAACATGTTTCATGCTCGCGTATCAGGACAGTTCTGGATACCGAAAATCCTCGCGTATCAGGACAGTTCTGGATACCGAAAATCCTCTCTATAGTAATCAACATGCGGTTCGAAAACAACGATCGTTTCAAACCCAGATCGCTCTATCCGTCCACGGGGCCCAGAAATCAGTAGATACCGGCGCACAAGTAGATGCCACACTCTTCGACTCTGGGAATGCGTTCGATACTGTTCTGCACTGCCGCCTAACGAACAAAACACAAGCATACGGAATATCAGACTAGCTGTGAGATTGGATTGAAGGGTTCTTAGCAAACAGAACACAGCATGACATCCTCAGTGAAGAGTAATCTTGAAACCTGAAACTAACTTTAGTCGTACCCCACGGGAGTGTTAAAAGTCCATTACTTTACACAATATATATAAATTGCCTAGTGTATAAGTTCCATGAGGCTTTACAAGGATGATGCTGTTGCGTGTAGAAAGTTGCAACGCTACGACTGTCGGCGAAATGCTCAAAGACCTGCAAAACGTCGGCATTTCGTACACAGATTGGCAACGGGTGTTATTGAGCATAGCTGCGCAGAAAGACTCTTCATTATATGACTTCACTATTCCACAACTGTCACTGGAAGCACCAACATCCAAAACATATCTAGGTGTATGCTTACGCAGCGATCTAAGAGTGGAACGACTACACGTAACAAATCGCAGGTGAGTCAGATGCCAGACTGAGGTTCATTGGAAGAATTATAAGGAAATGTAGTCAGAAGACAAATGGGATTGCTTACAAGACATCCGTTCGACAAATACAGCGTGTCCATAAATTGTCATTACTCCTTAAGACTAATACCTTTGAAACTATAACATATTAACAAATGGTTTTCAACATGTAAGAAGATAACTCATAACGTTTTGTTTCCTCATCCGTGCAAATCAGTGTGTGCAGCCTTTGTGGCACGGATAATGTCTGGTCGGAATTCCGTTTCTCTCCACGTACGATTCAAGATCCCCACGGTGAGATGTTCAAATGCATTGTGAATGTGTGCGTTCAAGTCTTGTACGCCTCCAACCTTCGTTTAGAACACCAGATCCTTTACAAAATCCCACAAGAGGAAGTCTAGTGGTGTAACGTCAGGGGAGTGTAGCAACCATCGAATTGTGGCACAGCAAACTTTTGTAGCTTGTCCTGATAAACAGCGCCGTTAACGGAAGACGAGATGAAAATGAATGGACCAATAATGCAATTGTGGATCAGTTTGCACCAAACATTGACTTTGGGACTGTGCCTTTCTATTTCACGTGTAACATGAGGCTCCTATGAAGCACATATACGAACGTTATGACAATTCAGTATGCCGGATGCATGAAACGTTGCCTCAATGGAGAAACAAGTCTTTTCCAAAAAATCACTGTTTGCGTCAGTCTCGCATAGCATCTCCTCTGCAAAGTGTTCGCGCTTAGGCTGTCCGTAGGCTTTAATGCCTGAAACAGCTCTTCTACAAGACATTGTGGACTGATGATCGTCTTTTTGCCAACTCTCCCGCCGCCGTATGCACCGACTTGTCAGACTCTTGCAAGTGCCTGCGGCATCTTGCCCAGGTCGGCGTGTGCAACAGATGGGCGACACGCTCCTTTTTATGGAGAGCACTATATGTTTCCCTCAATGACGTAATGCAAGCCCGCATAGTTGCTCGTGACGGAGGTTGCTCTCCATACAGCGTTCCAAAGTTTCATTACATTGGGTATCCAAGATAGTCTGTATTAACCAGGCCACACATTGAGCTCTCTCCTTTGGCGTACACATGTTTTCAAGTTTTATGACTTATCAAATCACATGTTGAAAATCATTTGTTAAAATCTAGTATAGTTTAAGTTAATTTATGGCACCGTGTACTTTACTACTGCTCGTCACTCTGGGGTCCTTATCATATAGGACTGATACAGGAAATAGAGACCAACCAAAAGAAGAGCAGCACGTTTTGTCACGGGTTCATTTAGCAAGCGCGAAAGCTTCACAGAGACGCTCAGCCAACTCCAGTGGCAGACGCTGCAAGAGGGCCGTTTTGGAACACGGAGTGCTTTACTGTTAAAGTTCAGAGAGCGTACGTTGCTAGAAGAGTCAACCAGTCTATTGCTTCCTCCTGCGTATATCTCATTTAGAGACCACGAAGTAAAACTGGAGATATTAGAGCCAACACGTAGACTCACCAGCAAATGTTATCCCGCTAACTATTCGCGACTGGAACAAGGAAAAGGGGGAAGACAATAGTACAAAAAGTACCCAGTGCCACACACCGTAAGCTGCCTTGCGGTATGTAGAGATAAACGCAGATGTAGATTACGTTATATTCAGTCGAAGTGGACCTCACTGACGCTGTGAGGTCTCTAATCCTGTTTCAGATTAAGCCTAGGGATATCCTGAAGTAAATTATTGATCCACTGCCTCATTCGAAAAGAAACGGGACTCGTCGCTTTGTTAAGAAACTATCTGTCATAGCGTATTAGCTAACGACCCTTGCAATATTCTATCTCTGTCATTATGCAACAAAGTCAATATCAAATCAAGTAAGTACATTTTGAAGTAGGCACCATCTTGCACTACTAAAATTGTCATTTCGAGAAAATAACTACGAACAAAAGAAGCTTAATTTGCCATTCACTCGCCATCACCACAAGTGCTTCGCTATGGGTGCCCCTCACATACATGCATGTTTTTTACCCACATCAGCAACAATTTTTATCCACGTGGCTATCCACATCATCAGCAAAACTTTTTTTCTCTATGGCTACCATCGTCTACAGCACACTTTTTGTGGTCTCGCACACTGTCGACACCACGCAATCCCACTCTCGTCTCCAGTTACTGGATCGTTCCAAGCGTGTATGCCGCGGGATAGGTGGGTGCTGAGGCAAAGCGCAAAGTACACCGAAGCGCCAAAGAAACTGGTATAGGCGCGCGTATTCAAATACAGAGATAAGTAAACGCCTATGTAAGATAACAACTGTCTGGCGCAATTGTTAGATCTGTTACTGCTGCTACAATGGCAGTGACCATAGTGGGGTTATAGTCGGCGCACGAGCAATGGGACACAGCATCTCCGAGGTAGCAATGAAGTGAGGATTTTCCCGTAGCGTACCGTGAATATTAGGAATCCGGTGAAACATCAAATGTCCGACATCGCTGCGGTCGGAAAACGATGCTACAACAACGGGACCAACGCCGACTGGAGAGAATCGTTTAGCGTGACAGAGCTGCAACCCTTCCGCAAATTGCTGCAGATTTCAAAGCTGGGCCATCAACAAGTGTCAGCGTGCGAACCATTCAACTAAACGTCATCGATATGGGCTTTCGGAGCCGGAGGCCCTCTCGTCTACACCTGATGACTGAACGACACAAGGCTTTACGCCCCTTCTGGGCCCGTCAACACCGACATTGGACTGTTAATGACTGGAAACATGTTACCTGGTTGGACGAGTTTCGTTCCAAACTGTACCAAGCGGATGGACGTGTACAGATATGGAGACAACCTCATGAACCCATGGACCCTGCATGTCAGCAGGGGCCTGTTCAAGCTGGTGGTGGCTCTGTTATGTTGTGAGGCGTGGGCAGTTGGAGTGAAATGGGACCCCTGATATGTCTAGATATGACTCTGACAGATGATGCGTACGTAAGCATCCTGTCTGGTCACCTGCATCCATTCGTGTCCATTGTGCATTCCGACGGACTTGAGCAATTCCAGCAGGACAATGCGACACCCCACACGTCCAGAATTGCTATAGAGTGGCTACAGGAATACTCTTCTGAGTTTAAACACTTTCGATGCCCACCAATCTCCCCAGACACGAACATTATTGAGCATATCTGGGTTGTCTTGCAACGGGCTGTTCAGTAGAGATCTTCATCCCCTCGCATTCCTACGGATTTATGGGCAGCACTGCAGGATTCATGGTGTCAGTTCCCTGCAGCACTACTTCAGACATTAATCGAGTGCATGCCACGTTGTTTTGCGGCACTTTTGTGTGTTCACGGGGACTCTACATGATATTAGGGAGATGTACCAGTTTCTGTGGCTCTTCAGTGTAATTAGAAGCACGTGTAACACGTACGTCACTCTTGTTTACTCAGCTTCAGTTCAGCAAATCCAATTGTATTCCAACAGTTCGTTGATACAAGCAAGTACGTCGTAGGTAGTAACACAGAGAGGTGAGGCTAACTAATAAGCTTCGAAGCCTATGAACTAGGTTGGCGTGGTGTCGAGATGTACGACACCACATATTTTTCTCTGTACTGGGTACTTCATCACCATAACAATTTTTTTCTTTATGATTACTTTCGTCACCAATACAATTTTTCTCTGCACCGACTTCGCATCACCGGCGCACTTTTTCTGTACACACCAGCACTGTTTCTTTACTTTTTTTTCTGGACGACTAACCTAATCACCAACACATTTTTTCTCTGTGCCGGCTGTCCCCATCATCAGCACAATTTTTCCCTCTATAGGCTACCACCTCTCAACAGTACCCCAAAATGAAACACCGTTCACTTTTAAAGTATCGCCTGTATTGTACTCTCCTCCATTTCTTACCTCAGTTTTCAGAATAGATTTGGATGAATTGGACTAGTTCCATGCAACACAGAACTTGGAACTGCACCTTTAAGCGATCGATGGAAACTTCTCCCATTTACATTGGACTGTCAGAGCACAGATATCGAGAAAGGTACAACAAATGAAACAGACCTACGACTCATATACACTCCTGGAAATTGAAATAAGAACACCGTGAATTCATTGTCCCAGGAAGGGGAAACTTTATTGACACATTCCTGGGGTCAGATACATCACATGATCACACTGACAGAACCACAGGCACATAGACACAGGCAACAGAGCATGCACAATGTCGGCACTAGTACAGTGCATATCCACCTTTCGCAGCAATGCAGGCTGCTATTCTCCCATGGAGACGATCGTAGAGATGCTGGATGTAGTCCTGTGGAACGGCTTGCCATGCCATTTCCACCTGGCGCCTCAGTTGGACCAGCGTTCGTGCTGGACGTGCAGACCGCGTGAGACGACGCTTCATCCAGTCCCAAACATGCTCAATGGGGGACAGATCCGGAGATCTTGCTGGCCAGGATAGTTGACTTACACCTTCTAGAGCACGTTGGGTGGCACGGGATACATGCGGACGTGCATTGTCCTGTTGGAACAGCAAGTTCCCTTACCGGTCTAGGAATGGTAGAACGATGGGTTCGATGACGGTTTGGATGTACCGTGCACTATTCAGTGTCCCCTCGACGATCACCAGTGGTGTACGGCCAGTGTAGGAGATCGCTCCCCACACCATGATGCCGGGTGTTGGCCCTGTGTGTCTCGGTCGTATGCAGTCCTGATTGTGGCGCTCACCTGCACGGCGCCAAACACGCATACGACCATCATTGGCACCAAGGCAGAAGCGACTCTCATCACTGAAGACGACACGTCTCCATTCGTCCCTCCATTCACGCCTGTCGCGACACCACTGGAGGCGGGCTGCACGATGTTGGGGCGTGAGCGGAAGACGGCCTAACGGTGAGCGGGACCGTAGCCCAGCTTCATGGAGACGGTTGCGAATGGTCCTCGCCGATACCCCAGGAGCAACAGTGTCCCAAATTTGCTGGGAAGTGGCGGTGCGGTCCCCTACGGCACTGTGTAGGATCCTACGGTCTTGGCGTGCATCCGTGCGGTCCGGTCCCAGGTCGACGGGCACGTGCACCTTCCGCCGACCACTGGCGACAACATCGATGTACTGTGGAGACCTCACGCCCCACATGTTGAGCAATTCGGCGGTACGTCCACCCGGCCTCCCGCATGCCCACTATATGCCCTCGCTCAAAGTCCGTCAACTGCACATACGGCTCACGTCCACGCTGTCGCGGCATGCTACCAGTGTTAAAGACTGCGATGGAGCTCCGTATGCCACGGAAAACTGGCTGACACTGACGGCGGCGGTGCACAAATGCTGCGCAGCTAGCGCCATTCGACGGCCAACACCGCGGTTCCTGGTGTGTCCGCTGTGCCGTGCGTGTGATCATTGCTTGTACAGCCCTCTCGCAGTGTCCGGAGCAAGTATGGTGGGTCTGACACACCGGTGTCAATGTGTTCTTTTTTCCATTTCCAGGAGTGTATTTCGCACGAATGGAGCCCCGCATTACGATCAATTTCAGTACGTTTCAGTCCAGTCTGTTACATACGCGCGCATGCAGATCTGTTCATTCAGTTCATTATGCTGAAACACAAACGTGAGAGATAGCGTAGATAAACAATACGTACTGTATTTTACTCAGAAACCTGATTATGTATTACACTCGATGAAAGATACCTCTGGAGAGAAAAGGTGTACAACATGCACGTCAGAGAAAAAGACTTGTCTCTGCAAAACAACTACGTTACTTCGGCGAAGGTCTGTTTGTCCGTCAGTGTATAGCAAGGCCATGTGCCAGCGAAGCTCTGCGCCCACCGTCCTTGTCACTCACATGCGTTCCGCAGGTGTAATTAGGCCCGGCGTTTGTGGAAGCTCCGGCGAAGATCACTTTTGCAGCTGCTCCAGAGCCCTGCTAACCTTGGCCGGCGATCTCACTGGAACCGGATTCTGTAACTTTACTGTTTCTCTTCAAGAAGGCCAACCTCTTTTTTTAACATATACCTCTAAATTTGGGCTCACCGAGAGATCGTAGCCATCTCTGTGGACGAAGTCGATGGGGAGGTAAACATTTCAAATTTCTGATCATAGAAAGAATTTTTATCAGTGTTATTTGGAAAGCAAGTGGTTTAGAGGAGGTGAGTGCAATTCCTGATCAGCATGATCAGTGTCCTCGCATTAAATCCAAACCTCTCCTCATTGTCTCGTAGGGCGAGGGCATATTTACTGTTTGTGTTCTAACATTCTGCGTGGTGTCTGTTTGTTCTAAGTCGTGTCTCCCTACCACTTTCGCGCAACGACGCTCTGAGCGGGTTTTCTAGGGAATTGACTAATTTGAACCTGGGACCTGTTGCTGGTAAGCAGGCGCCAGACCACACATGACATGTAGAGTTCAGAAGAGTTCAGTGAGACTAGCGGTGATATAACCAAATACTTAATGATTTCAGCGTCAGCTCCACTGCACTCCCTGTAAAAGAATCTTAATACTAACTAAATTTAGTGGAAGGGGTTAAAGGCTCTCCTATTTTTAGCTAGCTGGTAAAATAACGTCGAAAAAGCAGTTAAGATTACCACTGGAATTTTTATTCTACTTACAAAACATTGTTTATAAATTGTACTATTGACAAAAGGAAATATTTTAATACAGGATTGTAAAAACCAACTGCATTCAACAAAAAGGTGAACGAATATTCCCTGAATGGGTTTCCAAGTTCTATAATGGATCGAAGGATGACCTATGCCATATCACATCTATAATATATGTTTAAATTAAGTTTCATAAAAGAGAAAACTATCAGAAATGGTCTACAGTGACCCTCAATTATCTTTAATTACTTATTTAACTTGTCGTTAATTACAGTGGTTGATGCGGCTTCTCAATAATTATATAACAGAAAAATCATCGTGTTTCAGATTTTAACTTCAAGTAGCAAATGTGAATATCATGAAGTTTAATTGACGATCGACACTAGTATGATGTAAAAAAGGGATTTAAGAGATGAGACTTCTGCAGTTCTGAGTGAAGCCTTATGCGCTCTTATGCGGCAACGCGTGCATTCATTACCTTGGTGGTCAGTCTGCGTCAGAGACAGCTGGCGGCGCAGCTCCACACACCTCGTCGTCTCGGTAGAAACTCTCTCTAGCTTATCCTTACTACTGTATACCGAAGTGGATTTAAGAAAAAGGTATCTAGCTGTGTTTTCAACTGACCTATCAGCGTCTCAATGTTAACCTTAAGCTCCGGCTACAAAAATTCTGTCTATCCAATGAGAAACGTTATACTTTTCGTGGTGGGGCAATGTTTTTAATGTTTGCTACATAACAGAGACGTGCATAGTCTCACGCTAAAACTTGCAGCTGGTGTGGCCCATTTAGTGTTACCGTAAGATCTATACTGTTCTTCTGGAGGGCTCTATCGTTTAAATGGGCTGGGGGATGGACCTCTTGGCGGTCGGCCGGTGATGCGGGTGTCCCATTGTCCCACTCTTATCGCAGGGCCTTCTAGCCTACACGGCTCTGCTCTCGGCTTCTGTTCTCGTTTCTCCCCTCGGAACTGCGTCTGTTTCACGGTGGGAAGGTATGACATGCATTTAGACGTTCTTTTTTAGTCTGTGGTATTCCATTTGCTCACTCTTTGATCATATTACTTTGTTTAATTTAATGTTAGGATTTATTCGGAGCTATGTGACATATTGCTGGATTTGCTATCATGTTAGGGTTTTCATGGAAGGTGTTGGATTTGCCTGACACCTTAGAGTGTTGCTATGCCCGTCTTATGGGGACGTTAAGCCCGGAAGTCCTCTTGGTACTATTCGAGCGGAGTACGCTGTGTCGCCCGCACTGGGTTCCACCCTTCCCCTTTCATTCACCCTCACCAATAGAAACACATCCGAAATTGTGCTAAATGCATTCTCTGAAAATTATTTCGAGCAGTCAGTTCATGAGTTCTCGCGAACACACGTGAACCTACGTGAGAACACACTTGAGCTCTTAGTAGCAAAATAGTCCTGAGTTAATAACAAGCATCAAAATGGATACAGGGATTAGTCAACACAGGGTTGTCGTAGCGAGACCGAATATTGCAACCCCCAAATCCTCCAAAAATAAACGAAAAATATACCTGTTCAAAAAAGCAGATAAAAAATCATTTGATGTCTTCCTGAGACACAATCTCCACTCTTTCCAAGTTAACAATGTAAGTGTAGATGAGATGTGGCTTGAATTCAAAGAAATAATATCATCAGCAATTTAGAGGTTTATACGCAATAAATTAACTAACGACGGAGCTGATCCTCCTTGGTACACAAAACGGGTCAGAACAATGTAGCAGAAACAATGAAAACAACATGCCAAATTTAAACGGACGCAAAATCTCCAGGATTGGCGATTTTTTACAGAAGCCCGAAATTTAGCGTGGACTAGAATGAGAGACGCTTATAGCAGTTTTCACAACGAAACTTTCTCTCGAAACCTGGCAGAAAGTCCAAAGACATTCTAGTCGTATGTGAAATATGCTTGCGGCAAGACACAATCCATGCCTTCTCTGCGCGATGGCAATGGAAATACTGTAGACGACCGTGCTGCCAAAGCAGAGTTACTAAACACAGCCTTCCAAAATTCCTTCGCCAAAGAATACGAAGTAAATACTCCAGAATTCGAATCAAGAACAGCTGCCTACAAGAGTAACGTTAAGTAAATATCCTCGGAGTAGTGAAGCAGCTTAAATCACTTAAGAAAAGTAAGTCTACCTGTCCTGGTTGTAAACCAGTTACGTTCCTTTCAGAGTATGCTGATACAATTGGTCCATACTTAACAATCATATACAACGGTTCGCAAGACGAAAGATTCGTACGCAAAGACTGGGAAGTTGCACAGGTCACACCATTATTCAAGAAAAGTAGTAAGATTAATCCACAAAGGCCCATACAACATGTGCAGCATGATTTTGGAACATATATTGTTTCCGAACATTATGAATTACCTGAAGAGAACGGTCTTTTGATAAACAGACAACACGGATGTAGAAAACATCGTTCTTGTGAAACACAACTAGCTCTTTATTCACATGAAGTGTTGGCAGCCACTGACAAGGGATTTCAAATTTATTCTGAATTTCTAGCTTTCCAGAAGGCCTTTCACACTGTACCACACAAGCGGCTTGTAGTGAAATTGGAATATCGTCTCAGTTATGTGGCTGGATTCATGATTCCCTGTCAAAGAGGTCACAGTTCGTACTAACTGACGCAAAGTCATCGAGGAAAACAGATGTGATTCCTGGCGTTCCCCTAGGTAGTGTTATAGGCCCTTTGCTATTCCTTATTTATATAAACGGTTTAGGAGACGATTTGAGCAGGCGTCTTAGGTTGTTTGCAGATGATGCTCTCATTTATCGGCTAGTAAAGTCATCAGAAGATCAAAAAACATTGCAGAACGGTTTAGAAAAGATATCTGAATTGTGCAATAACTGGCAATTTACCCTAAATAACGAAAAGTGTGAAGTCATCCACATGAGTACTAAAACGGATTTGTTAAACTTCGGTTACACAATAAATCAGTCAAATCTAAAGGACGTAAATTCAATTAAACACCTAGGAATTACAATTACAAACAACTTAAATTGAAAGGAACACATATAAAATGCTGTGGGGAAAACTAACAAAATACTGAGTTTTACTGGCAGGACACTTAGAAAACGTAACAGATCTACTAAGGAGATGCACTATACTATGCTTATCCGATCTCTTTTAGAATACTGCTACGCAGCGTCAGATCCTTACCAGGTAGGATTGGCGAAGTACATCGAGAAAGTTCAGAGAAGTACAGCACCTTTTGAATTATCGCGAAATAGGGGAGAGGGTGTCACTGAAATGATACAGGATTTGGGGTGGATAGCATTAGAACAAAGGCGTCTTTCGTTGCGGCGGGATCTTCTCAACTAATTTCAATCGCTAATTTTCTCTTCCGAAAACAAAAATATTTCGTTGACGCCGACCTACATAGGAAGAAACGATCATCATAATAAATTAAGGGAAATCAAGGCTCGCACGGAAAAATATAGGTGCTCGTTTTTTCGGCGCTCTGGAATAATAGAGAGTTATTGAGAAGATGGTTCGATGAACCCTCTGCCAGGTACTTCAGTGTGATTTGTAGAGTACCCATGTAGATATAGATGTAGAACACAACCCTACACTTTACAAGCAAACGCCACAGCCATCGACAAGAGGTAATGCAGATACCACTTAACGCCACTAGAATGCTCCCCACGACAGCAATGCAGGATACCCGCATGTGTCCCTAACACTGCTTTCCTAAGTATGAGCACTTGCTTGGTGATTTGCGCGATATTTGTGAATTGCCACGAGGCTGCACATCCACATCTACATCTATACCCTGCGAACCACTGTGAGATGCATGCCAGAGGCAAGATCCCACTTTGTCAGTCATTAGGGCTTTTTCCCGTTCTACCCACACGTGGAGCGCGGGAAAAATTATTGTATAAATGGCTCTGTGCGAGCTGGAATAAATATAGTGTTATCCTCAAGATCCCTACGGGAACGAAATGGAGGGGACTGTAGTATATGCATAGAGTCATCATCTGTTGATAGACTTTATCGGTATAGTTTCCATCTGTCTACAAGAGTCTGAAAGTTCAGCCAAACTTGTCGGCAAGTGATGGTCGAAGGGGTCGTTATGTTAAGAAGAAATCGATCGATACCAGTCACTGGATGCCGGCCCCTGTTTTGACTGGACCGGAGGGGAGTTCTTTCCTACCCGTCGGTCAGGGGCACCGTATGTGGCGTAATGTAGCGCTGAAACTGGTTACACATTTAAATAACAACTGGAAATTTAGACGGCTGAAGGTGTTTTGATTCGACGTTTTATATTGAATAACCGAGCTTCCGCAAGCATCTGTATAATGATGGACTTACGGAGAGTATGTAAATTGGCGGTCTGTTTGGGTATAATATGCATGTAGTCGCTTTTTTAAAGTTTTTGATATCTATTTTCTGTGCAGTTAACTGGTTTTCAAGCCATCAGATAGCGGTATTACAAGAACATTATTTGGACCGTATGCAGCTAGAAGCTGTGGCCATGGTGATTGCACTTGTTACATATTACATCCAAACAAATTATTAATTTTAGTAACAGCTTCAGTCCAAATCCACAATTAATTCAGGTAATTTAATAAGTAAATAAATTTAAAAAAGTTGCAAAATAAATTTTACTCTTGATTGCGTTATGTCTGATGCTGTGGAACATCAGGTCGCAGATGCTCTAAGAAGAGAGCAACCTATGTGCCAGAACCTAGATTGTCCATTTCCCGCCCTTTTCGTCTTCGCCGACGAGTATCGGTATGCATGCGACAGCATGCTCCCCAACATGTTCCAGAACGGAGCGCATAAAAACAGGATTTTCCGATGCACATTCCTCGGGTGCTTTTGGTTATACAAAGATAGGATCAAATGTTTTGGACTGCCTTTGGGCTGGGGATCACTTGTATACCAGGAAAATGATCGTCTCAGTGTCATGTCCTACAGCACAGGGTCCTAGTATGAATGTTACTCTTTTCCTGCTTGGGCAAATGGAGAAAATCGGTTGGATCTTTTTTACATTTGAAGTGATCTACGGTGATCTTGATGGGACCTACGGAGGAACCATTAGGTAGTGGGTGGCTCCTTGGAGAACCCCCCAAAAATTGTTTTTTTTTACTATATTTTAGTCGCCACCAGCGGACCAAAACCCAGCCGAGGATTCCAAGACGCTGACGCACAGAAAATGGCTGAAATTTTACAGATAAATAACTAAGATCCCGATGTCGAACCTTTCTGAAAATTTTCTTGATATCTTTAAGGGGATACGGAATCACCTATCCCCGCAATGTTAATATATGCCTACTATAGGGAACATTTTCTCACAAACTACTGGAGACAGAGAGGTAAAAATTTTACTGTATGTGCATTCATATGTTACAACAATACTGAAACAACAGTTTATTGTCAAAGTATTTTCTTACAGAGATATTGTACATTTAGTTTTAAGTAAATTTTTTCCATCGCTTTTTACTAGACTATCACCCCTAAGTCTTTTGTAAATCAAGTAATTAAAAAATCGTTGTTTCAGTATGTAATAGGGACCTATGTCACTACGTCATAAAAATTTCAGACTTCTAGGTTGACCAGTACCTGAGATAATGTTCCTAGATGAAGTAAAAAGTAAACTTACGGGAAACGGAGAAAGAAGATTAAAACATTCCTGATCCGTAGCTAATACCCCCTTCACAGTCTTCATAATCATCTTCAAGTCTTCTTTTGGCACCCCTCTGCACCTGTCTTGCTTTTTTCACTAATGTCTTGATTATATTATCAGCATGCCTTAGTCTGTGCTGATCTAAAAAGAACATAGCACGTACCGTACGGGAACCAACACACATACCCAACTTTTGAAGGACCTGGCATTTAGTTATATTTCCAAGATTGAAGGTTGCCACAGCATCATACACACCAAAATGTAGTGTATTAATTCCGACAAACACTGTTTTTGGGAGACGATGCCATATCACACTATTCAAGCACTCGTTGGGGTTCTGCGTTTTTCCGTGAAGACATTTCATCAGAAGACTTCTGTCAGCCAGATCTCTGAAAATGGGCTTTATTTCTGCCATGATGGCTGATGGTAGACTGTGGTGGTGAATGTATTTCTCTCCTGTTGTTAGTCCCCTATTGTATTTACACCAGCTGTTTTCACCTTTGGGGCACAAACCATGTTGTGGATGCTCATCCGTGGATGCGGTGTGGAAATATAAAGCCCATATAGCTCTCCTCATTTCTTCAAGATTGCCTGTATTTTGCCTGATTGCAAGGCCATAGCAGTTCTGAATGTGGTCTATTATGGAATCAGTCAATCTTCCTCTGCCATCCAAGGTTTTCCCATCATCTAGTTTTTTCCCTTTCATAACTGATTTTAACCTTCTCAGCCTGGCACCCATTCTCTTCTGCACATGTCCTATACATTCAAGTTTGCTTATATTTACACTGTTCCCATATGGTTTGCTTTCCAAAACTTCTTTGAATGCTTTAGAGTCACCATCTCCCAGATATTTGACATAGCGAACATTATACCACTGTGAAGAGCGATGAAAAATTTTCTTCACCCCAGCAACCTCCATGCCACCACTACTACCATAATAATTAGCAATACAGTCATCACTGTGTTCATTTTTCAGCCTGCCTGTGCACCTACAGTATTTAGACATTATTGCAACATCAATAACCTTGCCAGTATCAACACTAGTTGCTGTTACAACACCATTGTTGGAGGTGTGGCCCCTTTTCTGCCACGTGCCATCAAACGCCACTGTGAGGTCACGACTGCCGTCATTTTCTTCCACTGCTTCTTCCACAGCAACCTGCATTGACTTCTGTGCTACATCTTCAACTGCAGATCCTAGTACATAATTGTAAGCTTCAAACTTTGAAGGTGCACTTGGAAGATTTAGAACACCACATAGCATATCACCAGCTGCTTTGCCCTTACCAATTGCTCGCAATCCATAAACTAACCTAATATTTACACTATAAAGTTCAGTTTTCTTGTATCCATTATTTACAGTTACTGAAACCGAACTTGGAAACTTACAGCTGTATTTACAAACACTGCATATTAAATTAAACTGGGCAGCCAGGCCAACATGGGATTCTACTTTCAGAGAAACGTTTCCATGACATTTTTTGCAGCACAAACTGTTTTCAAGAGCTTCACACAATATATTCGTATCAATGAGTTCAAAAACTTCATTCCCTCTATCAAGTAAATTATATTTCTCTTCCAAATCTCTAAGTTTTTTATGAGAAGCACTGTTTTCATTTGGTGTAAGTTCGTTCGGCAAATCAGTAATAAGTGGATTCACATTTTCCAACAGTGATGATGATGAACTGCTTTGCTTTGCTAATGAATCATTATTTCTTTTCTTTTGCCAGTTCACACGCTTTTTAAATACTTTTGCTTTAGCTCTAGGCATTTTCACTGCGAAAAATGAAGCACTAAATGCGAAATAACTCAACAACAACTACTTTCTTATATCACACTGTTTACAAAACAGTCCCGCCACAAAGTCAAAGAGTAACTTGAGGAAACCAGAGAGAAACATTTTCGGGCAACTAGTGTATAAATAGTCGCTGGAAACCGGGATATTTGAATTCATGTCACTTTAAAGGTACTGCCAAAAAGTTCATGGTCAGCCACGAGAGACGTGTATAACTAAAGCGCAATACCCGATCTCACAAATATATAAAAATAAAATAGTTATAATTGTAGTAGAGCTATGTATGATACGTCATTTTAAAGAGGAAACATGGCAGAATATAATACGCCAATAAAAAAAAATTCGATTTTTTAACCCAAAATCCGATTCCGTATCCCCTTAACCGTCTCCAAGATACAGAGTTTCAAATCCACACTGCCTGTATAAGTAAAATACGCACGAACAAATTATTAAAAAAACTGATTGATGAGGGCGGCTATATGCGTGATATCCCCTGATTTAAAGTTACAGATATACCCGTAATGAACCACTGAATTATGTATTTGCGTAAATTTTGCTGCTATAAATCGTAACAATTTTGTTACCTGCCGGCCGGTGTGGCCGAGCGGTTCTAGGCGCTTCTGTCTGGAACCGCCCGACCGCTACGGTCGCAGGTTCGAATACTGCCTCGGGCATGGATGTGTGTGATGTCCTTAGGTTAGTTAGGTTTAAGTAGTTGTAAGTTCTAGGGGACTGATGACCTCAAATGTTAAGTCCCATAGTGCTCAGAGCCAAAGGAACCATTTTTGTTGCCTGTAGGCTTAAAAAATTGTTGAAGACTTGATTTTTTTGGTACCAAATCCAGCTGCGTATTCCAAGACGGCTATGCACAGCAAACGGCTGAACTTCTTACGACATATTCCAAGATCTTGAAGAGTCTCGAAAATTTTCTAGATATCTTTATTCGTTACCGAGATACAAAGGTTCAAAGTTATCCAACTTGTGCACATAAGATGGGCACGTAAAATGCAATGTAAGGTGAAAATTTAGCTGATGAAGTCTCGTAGAACGGAAAAATACTACGTAAGCATTCTCCATTATTATCAGAGCGGTTCTGAGAATCACACATTGTAGTACTGAAGCACATGAAAAATTCTTGTTGACGTAAAATCCGGTCTAACGTTTAAAATTCGTTTTGCATTTATTTCAGTTTCGCAGGAGCAAACTACCAAAATCTTACTGACCCATCACGTAAGTGACATACCCTGCCGCAATGGGCAAAAAAAAAAAAAGCAGTACCATCAGAAAAATGTTCGTACTGGAACACAGAAATGGGGAATCTGCCAATGTTTGACCTTACTGAGTACCTTTCAAACATTGACATGCGAAAAAATTCGGGCTTTTTTACGCTGAGAGAGAAGGAGGCCATGGCAGCGGGACAGGACCCGAGAAGTAATAAATACTGGAAGATAGCAGACAGTGCTTGTGGTATAGAAAGAGCGGAGGAGACAATGGCAGTGCGAGAGAGAGGTACACAGTGGCAGTGAAATACAGTAGGCAGTGACAGAACAGTGCTAGGAAAAGAGTAGAGACAGTGCCAGTGGGAGAGGAATAAAGAGAAGGAGAAAGTGGAAGTGATTGAGAGCCAGTGTCTTAGAGAGCAGAAATAAAAGAATTAAAAAAAAACGGTTATTTTGTGCGACTTTAAAAGTCAAGTTAAACTGCGTAAAAAAAACGATATAACTCTAAATAGTCTGCGTGGTGTCTCTTTGTTCTATATCGTGTCTCCCTACCACTTTCGTGCAACGACGCTCTGAGCGTGTTTTTTAGGGAATTGACTAGTTTGAACCTGGGATCTGTTGCTGGTAAGGAGACGCCAGACCACACATGACATGTAGAATTCAGAAGAGTTCAGTGAGACTAGCGATGATATAACCAAATACTTCATGATTTCAGCGTCAGCTCCACTGCACTCTCTGTAAAAGAATCTTAATACTAACTAAATTTAGTGGAAGGGGTTCAAGGATTTCCTATTTTTAGTTGGCTGGTAAAATAACAGCGAAAAAGCAGTTAAGTTTACCTTTGGAAATTTTATTCTACTCACAAAACATCGTTTATAAATTGCACTATTGATAAACGGAAATGTTTTAAAACAGGATGGTAAAAACCAACTGTGTTCAACAAAAATGTGAACGAATATTCCCTGAGTGGGTTTCCAAGTTCTACAATGGATCGAAGGATGACATCTATAATCTAGGTTTAAATTAAGTTTCACAAAAGAGAAAACTATCAAAATGGTCTACAGTTACCCTCAATTATCTTTAATTACTTATCTAACTTGTCGTAAATTACAGAGGCTGATGTGGCTTCTCAATAACTATATAACAGAAAAATCATCGCGTTTCAGATTTTTACTTCAAGTGCCAAATGTGAACACCATGAGCTTTAATTGACGATCGACACTAGTATTACGCAAAAAGGGGATGTAACAGATGAGACTTCTGCGGTTCTGAGTGAAGCTTTATGCGCTGTTATGCGGTATCGCGTGCGTTCATTACCTTGTCGGTGTTCGTCAGGGGGCGGCGGACAGCAAAGCTCCGCTCACCTCGCCGTCTCGGAAGCAACTCTCTTCTAACTTCTCCTTACTACAATTTACCGAAGTTGGTTTAAAAAAAAACTATCTGGCTGTGTTTTCATCTGACCAATCAGGGTCTCCGCCTACAAAAATTCTGTCTATCCAATGAGAAACGTTATACTTTTCGTGGTGGGGCAATGTTTTTTAAAGTTTGAAACGTAACAGAGACGCGAAAAAGTCTCACGCTGATACTTGCGGGTGGTGTAGCCCTACCGGTTAGCTGGCGACGTGGGTGTCCGTCCGTCCCTTATCGTAGGGCCTTCCAGCTTAACACGGTTCTGCTCTCGGCTTCTGTTCTCGTTTCTCCCCTCGGAACTGCGTCTGTCTCATGGTGGGAAGGTATGACATGCATTTAGGCATTCTTGTGTTAGTCTGTGGTATTCCATTTGATCACTCGTTACTCATATTACTTTGGTTAATTTAATGTCACGATTTATTCGGTGCTATGTGACATACTACTGGATTTACTTATCACGTCAGGGTTTTCATGGAAGGTGTTGGATTTGCCTGACACCTTACACAACCGAAAACTATTTGTTCCAGCCATTCTTAGCCATCCGTCGAATGTGGAAGTTACTCTTGATGGTCCTTTTGGGGATATTCAAGAGAAGTAGGCTGTGCGGCAGCACTGGTACTTACCCTCTCCATTTCAGTCGCGTCATCATCATCATCATCATCACATCAGTACAAACACAGCACTATGTGGTACTCGTGTTCATCGCAGTCACCGTCGGTGTACGGTATCACAGCTAACCCCCTAAAGTATACGAGCCGGTGAGCAGAATGGCTCTCATCAGGCAATCAGCCAACTGGAAAGTAACTAACATGTGGCATCTGTTTTTTTTTTTTTTTTTTTTTTTTGCAGCTAAATCCTACGACAGAGTGACTGACTTTAACACTTTTAAAATTAGTAAACTCAGTATTTATGTATAACTTTTAGCGAACAGTAACTGTTCACCGGCTTAGGTGTCTATGCAGATGAAATGGTTATCTCGCTTACACAAGTAATTTTTCTTTCCTGGCTCCGTCAGTATATTCCTGTTGCTGACAGAGAGGAAGACGATGCTAGTATTTCTAGATGCCCTCTATGAACAACTTTAGAAACGAAAGCAGGAACGAAATCCCGGGTGAGCGTTAGACTAGAAAGTCCTGTTGTTCTTCAATAAAATTCTTCAGGGTATCAGACCGCATCGTCATAATTTAAAATGCGCCAACGTTTCGGCCAGCGTTGCAGCTAGCCTTCATCAGGGCCTTACGTTAACTGATGTTAACGTAAGGCCCTGATGAAGGCTAGCTGCAACGCTGGCCGAAACGTTGGCGCATTTTAAATTATGACGATGCGGTCTGATACCCTGAAGAATTTTATTGAAGAAGACAACGGCCGCGGAAGCCTACGCTTACAAGTCCTGTTGTTGTTTACGAGATGCACGTCGCTGTACAGGGCGCTAAATATACGTGACCCCGCCGGGCTCTATCTATAGGTCAGCCCACAACCTTTCAGAAATAGCCATGGCACCTAATTCCATTCTTCAGGATCTTAAGACGTATTTTTATTTCTGTGGTATGAGGTCTCGAGAGAACTGTCTGTCTTCGGAACAGTACTCCTGGATATGGGACTGTGGGCTATTTTTGCGTGATGCTCCTCCAATGACGAGACACATAAGTACTCCTGGATATGGGACTGTGGGCTATTTTTGCGTGATGCTCCTCCAATGACGAGACACATACGTATTGGTCATGGGTACCATCCACCAGCAACGAGCTAACTATAGAACTATGTCTCTTAGACTGGGTGCAGACACTCTTTACATCGCAGTGGTTTCCTAACCCTTGACGCAGGAAGGGGTGGAGAGGTGTAAAACGAAATGTTTTGAGCGGTGAAAGAGAGGAATGCAATTAAAATTGTCATGAAACTAAATTATTGTTTCGAGACGGATGTCTATTATCACTACTGCTTCGATACATTCTAACACTTATTAGAGAATTATCATCAATCACATGGCACACGCTGTAGGATGGAGCCCTGTTTTAGAGATTACAATTCGTTATGGCCAGAACCCATGTTGCCCTGTAGGTTTTCCAACGTGACGTAACTACCTTTCGTCAGGTTGTTTTCTTATATCTAGCAGTCTAGCAAAGAGCTTCTTTAGTCCAGCCACCACACATTTGTGTGGCTTCATGTTTGACCCACCTAAATTTGACATTCATTATTATCACAATCACGAATAATGCCTTCCAGGCGATTTCTATTCTTCTGTTGCTTCCTGCTTCCAGTCCATCTAGTCGCACAAGTTTCCTGATTTGTGAAATCGTCAAGTAAGTGTCAGGGATCTAAGATCATTTTCAGTCATTGAAAGAATACTATCAGATCTTCAAATTCTGATCCTACGCTATAACCTGAAGTCCGTGAAAACAGCAAAGTGTAAATAGATTCTACGGTCGCAGGTTCGAATCCTGCCTCGGGCATGCATGTGTGTGATGTCCTTAGGTTAGTTAGGTTTAAGTAGTTCTAAGTCTAGGGGACTGATGACCTCAGATGTTAAGTCCCATAGTACTCAGAGCCATTTGAACCATCTTGTAAATAGAATTTGAAAAAACAAAACCAGCAACATTTTGGCGAAACATTATTGAAAAATATAAGACACTGTCGGAAAAAGGTTTAATACTACATATTCCATTCGCCACAACTCTTAATGTGAGAAAGTATATTTTTGAGTGTGGTAACGTACTTAACAAAAGCGAGGAACTTAATGTTCATGAGATAAAGCTAACGATGCCCATTGACAAACAAAGAATATAAATACAAGATTGTAGATATAGGAAATACCCACTATTTCATTGGCTCACTGATTCTTCGTTTAGTAAACCACCCGGAGAAACTCGAACTTTATTTGTCTGAGCGATGTGTAAATATTATTTATTAATCGTCATTTTAAAAATATGAACGTCAAGTTTATTTTAATCGAATATTTTGTGGAATGCCAAAATTTGTAGAGGCTACTGTGTAATATTTGATCCCGTTCATTGTTAGCGGTTTCTAAAATTTGGGAACCGTTTCCTCAGCGTACTTACGGAGGAGATGTGTATATGCTAGAAATGTCCAGTCGGGAAAATCCTCAAGGCGGTAACAGCGTCTTTTACTTTCTATGTGGGGAAAAAAATGAAAATAAAATTTTAAAAATGCGCATTTATAAGCTGGTAAATGAAGAAAGTTTTATGTATGTTAAATAACCGCTTCTGCAACGGAGTCTAAGACACCATAGCGCTAAGTCGCTACACCAGAAGGTATCTGTAATATCGGTAATCGAAAAAATTTACAATAACAGTATTTGACCGATAAGGATAGGAATGATGACGTAAGATTTCTTAAAACTAGACTGCATGGTGCTGTTGTGGAGTCTAGGCGTCCCACAATATCTCAAGGAGTAATGTGGTAGGGATGTCAATACTAGTAGTCAATAGTAGGTAGTAGTGTGAAATATGTGTGTTTTACTTTTGAAATTTATAGAGTGCAATTGTGAAAGAATGTGGGTATCTACAACTAACGAAAAATGTAATACTGTAAACTCAATACGTACTATACGTTAAAAATAACCTTAAATTATTTGTAATAAACAAATTACAAGATGTTGAAAAAGCGTACGGAAATCCATCCAATATTTAGAAGATAGTGGATATACAGACATTCTTGCAAGCAGCCTCTGCATTTTGTGTTCTTAGTAGATGGGAAAATACTGTTCCAATTTCTGTTAGTAGCACCATTTTATTTCTTATTTTACTGTAGTTTACTATAAAGGAATTAAGGGGCGTATGTTATCGACGGCAGAGGTATTCGCTAGCGGTTCTGCTTCTTACATCGGAGCAATTCGTTTTCTCTTTTGTTTATTTTGTTGTGATATTTTTATTTTAAATGTTACAGCTTCTGCTATATTACTATACGTAAATCTTCTCTTTAGTTGACTGTACTTCTTCATACACACATGTTTAAACCCGTCTTTTGTATAGTAATTACAATATCAGTTTAGTGTTTATTTTTTCTGGTAAGTCCCGCTCACATTAATTACTGTTTGGATCGTACATTTTGAGCTATGTTGTATTTGCGCTGTCAGGTATGATATTTACTCTGTTTTCGTATAACAGTCTCGAGAAGGGATCCTATTCAACGTTGTTCGCCAGTATTCTGCGTTCTTTGGTGGCTATATTCAGTTATTTTGTGATCTGTTATTGTGTGACTATGACCTTTCAGCAGAAAAACGGTTCACAAAACAAATTAATAAGAACAAAGATTGCAAGATTTTGAGTCTGACAGTTTCAAGGTACATAGGATAAAAATATTAAATTAAATACGAAAGTAACGGAAAACTTAGCCCGTCCACCGTTCGCTGCTTTCCTCGAAAAGTGATCAGTGGTGGAATTCCACAAAAAATTAACAGAATCTCCTATTGATACTAACTGTTCGAAACTCTGTTTAAAAAATCATGGCAGAACGGGGGATCATATCACTATTTGGCCATTATGAATAGTCAGTGTTAAATGGTGAAAACAGGTTGAAAAACTCTGTGTTTCGTGTTAATTTGTCCGTTTTAAAGGTCTACCACCGGATGAAGACCTATTATGTAGACACCGACAGCAGATCAGCCATATTCCATTTTCATTGTATTCTATGATAAGCTGTTGTCAAGTTTTTGGTTTATTGCTATTCCCGCAGATTCCGTATTATTTCGTAGAAATGGCGCACAAATCTTTAATCTTTTAAAGCAAATGAAAAATTGTACTTCCGTGCTGCGTCACCTCACAAAAAATATTTCCAGACTAGAGTTGGTGGCGTTCTGCAATACAACGGATGGTCCGCGACCACACTGAGAAACTACCGTATAGACCAGGTGGGAATTAGTCTCGCACCCTGCACTCGTACCTTCATCCAGGACACACGGCAACAGGCACATTATTGTCCCAGCAGTGCTGCAGCAATTCTTATGTCATGTGTTAGTTGCTCGTTTCTGTCGGCATCATTACTAAAATTGCACTGATTGCTTTTCCGTTTTGCTTAATAACACAGTATTTCAAACCAATGAAACTTTTAAAAATAAAAATTACTCCTTTTTTAAAACAGATTTATTTAAAAACGAAACATTTTAGCACTCTTGCTATGGCTAATTGGTGTTTCAGTTTTTTTACTTTGTTGTTAGAAAAAAAACTGTTATAACAGGTATCGGTTTTAACCAGTCGATTTTTCCTATCCCTGTAGTTAACTTGTCATCAGCAACGTCGTCTATAGCGCTGTATACACTGACTCCGTGGGACAAAGCAGGTAGGTTCGGAATTTAACCCAGGACAAAGAATAACAGACTAGCGATCAACATTTTGACGTCACCACCCCATGCAGCAAACGCCCTAGCGATGAAATTTTCTTCATTCGCAGAGCACAGCGAGGTTGGAAATGTGTTGGTTTAATTCCGGATCCGACCATCCAGGTTTAATTTTACCGTTATTGCCCCAAATCGTTTCACTCAAATTCCGGGATGCATACTTCGAAATGGGCGCGGCTGATTTTCTTACTCATCCTGCTCCAAATCAGATTTGACCCTTGGTCACTACAGACTCGGCTTCCTTCCTTCCTTTCTCGTGATGACCACACTGATGACGAGAGGTTAAACCCCTGTCTTCCATTCCAAGAACTATTCTTCAGTGAAGAAGCTTTAGAAACCGTAATGAACTTCACACTAGCCAAACAGCAGCACGCACAGTAGCATACTATCAGCAACAGTTTCTTCCATTTTTATCCACGGTTGGAACATGAAGAATTTACAGTATAAATACAAAGTTCACTCTGCCACAAACTTTATGGTGATACACAGAATGCTGATGTATTTGTATAACTTTAATGAAATCCACATGAGATGAACTGTGGAGTTATCGAAATATTTAACGTATTACGACAGTAACAGAAACAGGAGTCCACTTACTTATAGGTCGAGGTAACAGTGCAGTCTTATAGTCAAAACCACTGCAGAAACACGGCCATTACATTGACCGTGTCCTCTTATCTTTTCTTAGGCCACGTCCACGGTCACCTAGTTCATCGGCCGGAACGACTTGGCAACATTGTAACTGCGTCACTAGCACGTGTTGGCCAGCATCCCTGTTAAAGCACTGCAGTGTTTTCTGTGTATGTCGCTCGGCACGTATTTCAGATAACACGGAGTGACACAATGACACGCTGCTATTTTGGGAAAAGTATCGGTTTTGTAACACGTTCGTCATCACAGGTTGCAGCTGTAGCCGACATCTTCAAAACATGCAGTTGGTCAGTCGTTTCCCAGTTTGTGTAATACAAGGTGATCTTCCAAAAGGTGAATATTGGAACAGAAAAAAATATTTTAACCTTACTTTCTAAATCGTCTAAGTGCTAAATTGCGACACAAAAATGAAAAGTGTTGGTGACTTTAGTTACATCGCTATTAGCTCATCAAAAATGCGCTTCCTGCTGGTGATTTAATCGCTTGGTACGTTTTTTGACAAATTCGATGAACTTATTTACTAACAGCAATCGCGCTGGCACAGTGTTTCGGATTATGGCACAGCTCATCTATTGGCAGCAGTATTATTGAGGTGAATTCCGCAAGGGGTGATTTAAAACTGACCAGATCTTCGTTTCACAAAAAAATTGGGGGAAAATATGGGACTTTAAGACAAGAACGTTTTACACCCTTCGCAGACTTCAAGAAAGCATGTGACAGCGTCCACAAAGAGAATGTGCTGAATCCTTTCATCTACATCTACATCTACATCCAAACTCCGCAAGCCACCTGACGGTGTGTGGTGGAGGGTACCTGAGTACCTCTATTGGATCTCCCTTCTATTCCAGTCTCGTATTGTTCGTGGAAAGAAGGATTATCGGTATGCCTCTGTGTGGGCTCTAATCTCTCTGATTTTATTCTCATGGTCTCTTCGCGAGATATACGTAGGAGGTAGCAATATATTGCTTGACTCCTCGGTGAAGTACCGAGCTACTGAGCGTCTCTCCTGCAGAGTCTTCCACTGGAGTTTATCTATCATCTCCGTAGCGCTTTCGCGATTACTAAATGATCCTGTAACGAAGCGCGCTGCTCTCCGTTGGATCTTCTCTATCTCTTCTATCAACCATATCTGGTACGGATCCCACACTGCTGAGCAGTATTCAAGCAGTGGGCGAACAAGTGTACTGTAACCTACTTCCTTTGTTTTCGGATTGCATTTCCTTAGGATTCTTCCAATGAATCTCAGCCTGGCATCTGCTTTACCGACGATCAACTTTATATGATCATTCCATTTTAAATCACTCCTAATGCGTACTCCCAGATAATTTATTGAATTAATTGCTTCCAGTTGCCGACCTGCTATATTGTAGCTAAATGATAAGGGATATATCTTTCTATGTATCCGCAGAACATTGTTTACATTGAGATTCAATTGCCATTCCCAGCACCATGCGTCAATTCGCTGCAGATACTCCTGCATTTCTGTACAATTTTCCATTATTACAACCTCTCGATATACCACAGCATCATCCGCAAAAAGCCTCAGCAACTTCCGGCGTCATCCACAAGGTCATTTACGTATATTGTGAATACCAACGGTCCTACGACACTCCCCTGCGGCACACCTGAGATCACTCTTACTTCGGAAGACTTCTCTCCATTGAGAATGACATACTGCGTTCTGTTATCTAGGAACTCTTCAATCCAATCACACAATTGGTCTGATAGTCCATATGCTCTTACTTTGCTCATTAAACGACTGTGGGGAACTGTATCAAACGCCTTGCAGAAGTCAAGAAACACGGCATCTACCTGGGAACCCGTGTCTATGGCCCTCTGAGTCTCGTGGACAAATAGGGCGAGCTGGGTTTCACACGATCATTTTTTTTCGAAACCCATGTTGATTCCTACAGAGTAGATTTCTAGTCTCCAGAAAAGTTATTGTACTCGAACATAATACGTGTTCCAAAATTCTACAACTGATCAACGTTAGAGATATAGGTCGATAGTTATGCACATCTGTTCGACGTCCCTTCTTGAAAACGGGGATGACGTGTGGCCTTTTCCAATCCTTTGGAACGCTACACTCTTCTAGAGACCTTCGGTACACCGCTGCAAGAAGGGGGGCAAGTTCCTTCGCGTACTCTGTAAAATCGAACTGGTATCCCATCAGGTCCAGCGGCCTTTCCTCTTTTGAGCGATTTTAACTGTTTCTCTATCCCTTTGGAGCAACATGGTTTTGATTAAAAGCTTTTGAACCTGAAAATGGCACGTTTGAATGACACTTCAGCGTGAATCAGAATTGGAAATAAGATGACACTGGCTTTCAAAACCAAAACCGGATTTTGACAGCGCAACAGTCTTCCATCAGCACTGTCTATCCTTGCATAAGACAAGGTTGCGAGAGAGACGTCTAGCGACATCAAAAGAAGTCAAACTGGAAATGACAGTATAAATTGCATTAGGTATGCGGATGAAGTTGTGTTACTGTCTTAACTCGAGGCAAGGACTATAGGAAATGACTAAACCATTAAGAAACAGCTGTAAGGAAATGAAGATTTCAGATCAACAGAAAAGAGGCAGAACATATGAGACTATACAGAGGCCAAAATGGCTCTCAGGAAGCACATCCTCATTTTCATACTGCAGATGGACTGTGCCCTCAGGTTCAACACTTCGAACGTCAGGGTGCTGTTTCCAGATCTTCCAGGCAAGTCGAAATACCGACAAATTGTATGCTGGGAATCGCTGCTAATATCGCTTTCATTTCGTCTTTAAGAGGAGAGGTATGTCAACAAATTTTATATTGCAAGTTTATAAAACATACGAATTTGGAGTGCAAGATGAAGTTGCAGTTCTGACAGAGACTACAAAGGACTTCGAAGAGCACTTGAATCGAACGTAAAATGTGAAAATATATTATAAAATGAACATCAGCAAAAGTAAAGTTGACAAATCAGGCGTTGCTGAAGGAATTCGATAAGAAATTGAGGCAGTAAAAGTACTAGGTGAAAAATGGTTCAAATGGCTCTGAGCACTAGGCGACTTAACTTCTGAGGTCATCAGTCGCCTAGAACTTAGAACTAATTAAACCTAACTAACCTAAGGATATCACACACATCCATGCCCGAGGCAGGATTCGAACCTGCGACCGTAGCGGTCGCTTGGCTCCAGGCTGTAGCGCCTAGAACCGCACGGCCACTCCAGCCGGAGCACTAGGTGAATTATGATATTTGGGCAGCATAATGAATGATGATGGCTGATGTATGGAGGGTATAAAACGCTTACTGTCAACAGCAACAGAAATTTTTCAACATTGAATATTAATTTAAGTGTTAGGAAGTCTATTCTAGAAATATTTAGCCAGAGAATAGCCTTGTATGGTAGTGAAAAGTGGAGAGCAAAAAGGGTTTAGAAAAGAAAATAAAGAAGTTTCCGAAATGTAGTGCTATAGAAGAATGCTGAAGATAAATGGGTAGATCGGATAGTTAATGAGGAGGCACTGAACTGAATTAGGAAGCAGACATTTTTATAGCGCACATAGATTACAAGAATAGATCGGTTGTTAGGACACAACTTAAGGCATCAAGGAATTGTCAGTTTGGTTATGGAAAGAAACGTGGGTGTATTGGGAGGAGGGAGAGGATAGTTGTATCTCAAAGCTTGAAAGGTTGATTGGCTTGGTTGAAATGGCTCTGAGCACTATGGGACTTAACTTCTTTGGTCATCAGTCCCCTAGAACTTAGAACTAATTAAACCTAACTAACCTAAGGACATCACACACATCCATGCCCGAGGCAGGATGCTAAACTATGCTTAACTGTCGTCTCTGCAGATGAGAGCGTATGTAGAAAGTGAACCATCGCTAAACAGAGTCGGCTGTACAACTGGGGCGAGTGCTAGGACGTGTCTCTAGACCTGCCGTGTGGCGGCGCTCGGTCTGCAGTCACTGATAGTGGCGACACGCGGGTCCGACGTATACTAACGGACCGTGGCCGATTTAAAGGCTACCACCTAGCAAGTGTGGTGTCTGGCGGTGACACCACATGGACAGCTGCATCAAACCACTCTTAGAGCTTAAAACACGGCAAATAACAATAATCTTAGAAAGACATCTTGCTACACATGTATGAGGCGCCCTTTTCCATGTTGATAGTCCAACCGCTGGGTACACACCCATTCTATGAACACTTAAGTTATAGTTCCAACGCGAGGCCACCTATGCATGATTTACCACGCTCTGTCGGCGTCTTAACTGAGAGAAACTGAAAATATATCTTTCCTCTAAGAAAAATATATCTTTTATCTGGAGACTCCTGCGAAAAAAAACTGTCTCGTAATGCAATTAAAAGCTTAAATAATTATATAAATAATATAGCAAAACAAACATAGGGGGCACTTCGGCCTGAGCCAGCGAGATGTGCGCATCGCTGCCACTGCGCGCTACGCTTTCTCGGCCAATGAGAGCTCCAGAAGAAGTACTGTGCTGCGGGTGCCGTGAAAAGCAAACTGTCGTGTGTTGTTTGCACAACGCCAGCAAATTGTCGTGTTCTGCGGACCACAGCATGGGAAAGAAGAGCGGGCAGGAGGAACTTGCTGCCACGAGGGGGCCTTCGGTTGTGCGACTCACTGAGTCAGCTGACCAAGCAAGGTAGACCCGAGAAGGCCAGTCGCAGCCTCTTCCCCCTTTGTACGTCAAGTGCAGAGGCGGGTGGAAAGCACTGTTTGGCTTGATGAGAAATTGGGCCAAGAACGACGTGCTCTACGAGTCTGTCGACACAGACTTGCTGATCTGCGTTCTGGCAGCAAACATGGCCGACCCCATGGCGATCAGAAGTGCTGTGGCCGCCCACATCGTCGACGCGCCGCCGTCGTGTGTGAGGGTGCCTTCCGATGGAAGGAAGAAGACGACCAAGGCACTCCTACGGGGGTTGCCTTGGTGCTGTGACGAGGCAGCGGTTCGAGAAGGGCTGCTGCGAGGCGGTTTCGGTAACGCAGCTGCATGGTTGCACAACCGGACGAACAAGTAGAGGGCGCCGGACTATGCCGTGACCGTGTAAACGGCCGACGGTGAGGGCGACATCTTCCGATTTCAGAAGCTGCTGGGCTTCCCGTTTACATCTACATCTACATCTATACTCCGCAAGCCACCCCACGGTGTGTGGTGGAGGGCACTTAACGTGCCACTGTCATTACCTCCCTTTCCTGTTCCAGTCGCGTATGGTTCGCGGGAAGAACGACTACCGGAAAGCCTCCGTACGCGCTCGAATCTCTCTAATTTTACACTCGTGATCTCCTCGGGAGGTATAAGTAGGGGGAAGCAATATATTCGATACCTCATCCAGAAACGCACCCTCTCGCAACCTGGACAGCGAGCTACACCGCGACGCAGAGCGCCTCTCTTGCAGAGTCTGCCACTTGAGTTTGCTGAACATCTCCGTAACGCTATCTCGCTTACCACATAACCCTGTGACGAAACGCGCCGCTCTTCTTTGGATCTTCTCTATCTCCTCTGTCAACCCGACCTGGTACAGATCCCACACTGATGAGCAATACTCAAGCATAGGTCGAACGAGTGTTTTGTAAGCCAGCTCCTTTGTTGATGGGCTACATTTTCTAAGCACTCTCCCAATGAATCTCAACCGGCACCCGTATTATCAACAATTAATTTTATATGATCATTCCACTTCAAATCGTTCCGCACGCATACTCCCACATATTTTACAGAAGTAACTGCTACCACTGTTTGTTCCAATATCATATAATCATACAAGAAAGGATCCTTCTTTCTATGTGTTCGCAATATATTACATTTGTCTATGTTAAGGATCAGTTGCCACTCCCTGCACCAAGTGCCTACCCGCTGCAGATCTTCCTGCATTTCGCTGCATTTTTCTAATGCTGCAACTTCTGTGTGTACTACAGCATCATCCGCGAAAAGCCGCATGGAACTTCGGACACTATATACTAGTCATTTTGCAAAAACAGACATAATGTCTTATGGGATAACAGCAATCAGTGATTTTATAATGTTACTTTAAATCCGTCTTGATTGCAAATTTTTTTTTTTTTTTTTTTTTTTTTTTTTTTTTTTTTATTATTCATATGACCGGTTTCGGTTCATTCAGAACCATCTTCAGATCTGTAAAAATAATTATACTAATTTACTATTTCACGAAAGCAAATCTTTTTCATCCTATCTTATCAACATCAAATGTACCAGAACGTACCTGATATTTAAGTTACAGGAGTAACCCGTCCAGTTCAGCAACTTTCACATGCTACGTCACATAAAATTGGTTGGCAGAGTGCACGTCATTTATATTAATTATGACACTATTACCGACAGGTGGCGTCTGGTACATTTGTTACATTCCATTTGCACATACTGTATTCAGTAGATCTTTTTTATATTAAAAATATGTAATTAAAATATGTAGATGTCAAAGCTAAAATCTGTACTTGTCAGGATTAAAAAACAGTAAAATTATCATTTTTATACGATCTAACAGGCATAGGGCGATTTATATATCTATGGTGCTGGTGTGAACTTGTTTTCTTCTACGGTCTGCTTCCGTGGTTCCCGCCACTTTGGTGTTGTGCCGCGGTCCGCTCAGTCGTCTGCTGTCCATCGCCGCGGGCAAGAGGGCCGCACAGGAGGGCCCCGTCAACGACGCCAGGCGTTGCACGCGTCTTCCGGCTTCTCCACCGCGCACCATCTCTCATCCCTTGGCCTGGATCTCCATACGCAACAGTTGTCATCTTAGTAGGTCGTCATAAATGCTAAAATAGGCGTTATGATTGAATTCGCTTTGTTCGTTGAGGATTAAATCCGGATCTTTATTTTTATGGGTGTATATTTCGATCTCTTCTAAAATGTTAAGGAACCGTCCCTTGTGAGCTCTATGCAGGATGTCTAAGTTGTTTTCAATATTCGTGACTGAGTGCTTTGTCGCAGCCATATGCGCCCCAAAAGCTGTTTTGTTTTGAGAGTAGGTGTGCTCCCTGAATCTGGTTTCAAAGTTCCTACCAGTCTGCCCTATATATTGTTTACAGCAGTCATTACATTTGATTTTATATACACCTGAATCCTGAAATTTATTCCTATTACATATTCTGTGCCGGAGCTTCAATTTTAACGTGTTATTTGTTCGGAACCCTATTTTAACGTCGGATTTACGAAAGCATCTTTCAATTTTGTCTGCAATTCTTCCATTGTAAGTGAGAGCTACATATTTTTTCTTGTTGTTCCTCTTAACTGCTACTTGCCTTCCTTCTGTTTGTTCCATTTGCCTCTTCTTTATCTTCCTATAAATATTCATCACCTGCTTACACGTATATCCGTTCGCTACGGCCACTTGTTTTAAAATACTTAACTCCTTTTCTACTTCGTGTTGGCTTAGTGGCAATCTTAGTAGCCTGTATACCATCGAAGTAAAATATGCCCATTTGTATCGCGGTGGGTGACAAGAGCGCTCGTTGATAACTAGATCTGTACACGTAGGTTTTCTGAATATGCTAAATTCATGCTTCCCATTTTTCTTTATTAGTTTTAAATCTAAGTAATCTATACGGTTGTTTTCTTCAAATTCCATGGTGAATCTAATTTTCGGGTGTTGAGAGCTCATTTTTTGTGCTAAGTTTTCGATATCATTTTTATCTCCTTTGTATAATAAAATGGAGTCGTCCACATATCTCCTGTAATATACAATTTTCTCAGCGATATTAGGATTTTCATCAAAGAATTTGTTTTCTAAGTGATTTACAAAAATGTCAGCCAGCGTCCCAGCTAAACTGTTCCCCATTGCCAGCCCGTCTTTCTGTTGATAAATTTTACCATTGAAAGTAAAGTAATTGAACGACAAGACATGTTCCAACATTTCCACTAGTTCAATCACTTCCCCCAGTGCCAATTTACCATGAGTGAGGAGATTGTTCTTAATGATCTCAATCGTTTCTTTTACGGGAATGTTTGTGTACAGATTGGTGATATCCAATGAAGCTAGTGACGCATTCTGAGGTATAAGTACGTCTTTAATTTGCTCGGCAAATTCGTAGCTGTTGCTAATGTTGAAAGTCCGACGATATGTATATGCCGCCCTCAATCTGTTATTTAGCTCTTTATTTAATTTATAACTTGGGCTGCTGGTGTTATTAACGATTGGGCGAATCGATTTTTCAACTTTATGGAGCTTTATTTGTGATCGTAATTCGGGGATTCGCGGATTCATTACTTTCAGTTTAAACTTTTCCTCCTCTGTGAATAGAAACATACTGTTATCTATTTGTTTCCTTATTTCTGTTTGAAATTTCTTGGTTGGATCTTTCTTGACTTCTACTATTCCGTTTTCCATAAAGAACTTTTCAGTTTTCTCTATATAGTCTGTATCGTGTATTAAAACCATAGTGCCGCCCTTATCTGCCTTTGTGACGATAGCCTTACGTGATTCTAACTTCTTATTCAAGCCCTTAAGAGTTAGTAGTTCGTTTCTGTTCTTGTGAGCAGAGTGCATTTCATCTATAATCGACTTCTTTACTTTAATTGCCGTGTTTGTCTGTTCGTATCTATTCATATTTGCGATATCACATGCAATTTTCACTTCTGCGACAGTCTTTTTTATTGTATTTGAGTTAATTGCGGGATTTAGGTTATATTGCAGGCCTTTATTTAAAAGATTCTGCTCATCTTTTGTTAATTCTATCTCAGTTAAGTTCACGACCCTCTCATAAAAAGTATGCAACTTTTTATACGCCGTTTCGTTATCAGTATTAAAATCTACACCTAGGTTAAAAAGCTTCTTCTGATGTCTGTTTAGAGTTAATTCTCGCTCCCTGCCAATTCTATTTTCAATCTCTCTGCTTACGTATGTGAACTGTAATGGAGATAAAATGTCACCTAAAATCAAGTGAAGATTAAAAGCTTCTCTATTTAACTTGTCTTTCATTTTATATGCTTCTCGAATTTGAGTTTTAATCCATAATACTTCACTTTTACGTTTTACTATTTGTGCTATGTTTGACATATTCCTGATTTTTACTTTTGCGTAGTTAGGAGTAATCCCTGCGTCTAAGCATGTTTTGTTAAATTTTATTTTCAAGTTTTCTTTCATTATCTTTGTCCTAATACGTAAGAACTTCGTAATGTATCCCGAAACCTGACGTGGCACAAACTTTGCAAAAACAGACATAATGTCTTATGGGATAACAGCAATCAGTGATTTTATAATGTTACTTTAAATCCGTCTTGATTGCAAATTTTTTTTATTATTCATATGACCGGTTTCGGTTCATTCAGAACCATCTTCAGATCTGTAAAAATAATTATACTAATTTACTATTTCACGAAAGCAAATCTTTTTCATCCTATCTTATCAACATCAAATGTACCAGAACGTACCTGATATTTAAGTTACAGGAGTAACCCGTCCAGTTCAGCAACTTTCACATGCTACGTCACATAAAATTGGTTGGCAGAGTGCACGTCATTTATATTAATTATGACACTATTACCGACAGGTGGCGTCTGGTACATTTGTTACATTCCATTTGCACATACTGTATTCAGTAGATCTTTTTTATATTAAAAATATGTAATTAAAATATGTAGATGTCAAAGCTAAAATCTGTACTTGTCAGGATTAAAAAACAGTAAAATTATCATTTTTATACGATCTAACAGGCATAGGGCGATTTATATATCTATGGTGCTGGTGTGAACTTGTTTTCTTCTACGGTCTGCTTCCGTGGTTCCCGCCACTTTGGTGTTGTGCCGCGGTCCGCTCAGTCGTCTGCTGTCCATCGCCGCGGGCAAGAGGGCCGCACAGGAGGGCCCCGTCAACGACGCCAGGCGTTGCACGCGTCTTCCGGCTTCTCCACCGCGCACCATCTCTCATCCCTTGGCCTGGATCTCCATACGCAACAGTTGTCATCTTAGTAGGTCGTCATAAATGCTAAAATAGGCGTTATGATTGAATTCGCTTTGTTCGTTGAGGATTAAATCCGGATCTTTTAGATCTTTTTAGAAGAGATCGAAATATACACCCATAAAAATAAAGATCCGGATTTAATCCTCAACGAACAAAGCGAATTCAATCATAACGCCTATTTTAGCATTTATGACGACCTACTAAGATGACAACTGTTGCGTATGGAGATCCAGGCCAAGGGATGAGAGATGGTGCGCGGTGGAGAAGCCGGAAGACGCGTGCAACGCCTGGCGTCGTTGACGGGGCCCTCCTGTGCGGCCCTCTTGCCCGCGGCGATGGACAGCAGACGACTGAGCGGACCGCGGCACAACACCAAAGTGGCGGGAACCACGGAAGCAGACCGTAGAAGAAAACAAGTTCACACCAGCACCATAGATATATAAATCGCCCTATGCCTGTTAGATCGTATAAAAATGATAATTTTACTGTTTTTTAATCCTGACAAGTACAGATTTTAGCTTTGACATCTACATATTTTAATTACATATTTTTAATATAAAAAAGATCTACTGAATACAGTATGTGCAAATGGAATGTAACAAATGTACCAGACGCCACCTGTCGGTAATAGTGTCATAATTAATATAAATGACGTGCACTCTGCCAACCAATTTTATGTGACGTAGCATGTGAAAGTTGCTGAACTGGACGGGTTACTCCTGTAACTTAAATATCAGGTACGTTCTGGTACATTTGATGTTGATAAGATAGGATGAAAAAGATTTGCTTTCGTGAAATAGTAAATTAGTATAATTATTTTTACAGATCTGAAGATGGTTCTGAATGAACCGAAACCGGTCATATGAATAATAAAAAAAAAATTTGCAATCAAGACGGATTTAAAGTAACATTATATTACTATATACTAGGTCATTTATATATACACTCCTGGAAATGGAAAAAAGAACACATTGACACCGGTGTGTCAGACCCACCATACTTGCTCCGGACACTGCGAGAGGGCTGTACAAGCAATGATCACACGCACGGCACAGCGGACACACCAGGAACCGCGGTGTTGGCCGTCGAATGGCGCTAGCTGCGCAGCATTTGTGCACCGCCGCCGTCAGTGTCAGCCAGTTTGCCGTGGCATACGGAGCTCCATCGCAGTCTTTAACACTGGTAGCATGCCGCGACAGCGTGGAAGTGAACCGTATGTGCAGTTGACGGACTTTGAGCGAGGGCGTATAGTGGGCATGCGGGAGGCCGGGTGGACGTACCGCCGAATTGCTCAACACGTGGGGCGTGAGGTCTCCACAGTACATCGATGTTGTCGCCAGTGGTCGGCGGAAGGTGCACGTGCCCGTCGACCTGGGACCGGGCCGCAGCGACGCACGGATGCACGCCAAGACCGTAGGATCCTACGCAGTGCCATAGGGGACCGCACCGCCATTTCCCAGCAAATTAGGGACACTGTTGCTCCTGGGGTATCGGCGAGGACGATTCGCAACCGTCTCCATGAAGCTGGGCTACGGTCCCGCTCACCGTTAGGCCGCCTTCCGCTCACGCCCCAACATCGTGCAGCCCGCCTCCAGTGGTGTCGCGACAGGCGTGAATGGAGGGACGAATGGAGACGTGTCGTCTTCAGCGATGAGAGTCGCTTCTGCCTTGGTGCCAATGATGGTCGTATGCGTGTTTGGCGCCGTGCAGGTGAGCGCCACAATCAGGACTGCATACGACCGAGGCACACAGGGCCAACACCCGGCATCATGGTGTGGGGAGCGATCTCCTACACTGGCCGTACACCACTGGGTGATCGTCGAGGGGACACTGAATAGTGCACGGTACATCCAAACCGTCATCGAACCCACCGTTCTACCATTCCTAAACCGGCAAGGGAACTTGCTGTTCCAACAGGACAATGCACGTCCGCATGTATCCCGTGCCACCCAACGTGCTCTAGAAGGTGTAAGTCAACTACCCTGGCCAGCAAGATCTCCGGATCTGTCCCCCATTGAGCATGTTTGGGACTGGATGAAGCGTCGTCTCACGCGGTCTGCACGTCCAGCACGAACGCTGGTCCAACTGAGGCGCCAGGTGGAAATGGCATGGCAAGCCGTTCCACAGGACTACATCCAGCATCTCTACGATCGTCTCCATGGGAGAATAGCAGCCTGCATTGCTGCGAAAGGTGGATATACACTGTACTAGTGCCGACATTGTGCATGCTCTGTTGCCTGTGTCTATGTGCCTGTGGTTCTGTCAGTGTGATCATGTGATGTATCTGACCCCAGGAATGTGTCAATAAAGTTTCCCCTTCCTGGGACAATGAATTCACGGTGTTCTTATTTCAATTTCCAGGAGTGTATTTTGAGAAGCAATGATCCCGTAACACTCCCCTGTGACACGGCAGAGGTTACTGTAACGTCTGGACACGTTTCTCCATTGATAACAACATGCCGTGTTCTGTCTGCTAAAAACTCTTCAATCCAGCCACACAGCTGGTCTGATATTCCATAGGCTCTTACTTTGTTCATCACGCGACAGTGCGGAACTGTATCGAACGCCTTCCGGAAGCCAAGGAAAATGGCATCTACCTGGGAGCCTTGTAAGGTGTCAGGCAAATCCAACACCTTCCATGAAAATCCTGACATGATAGCAAATCCGGCAGTATGTCACATAGCTCCAAATAAATCCTGACATTAAATTAACCAAAGTAATACGATCAACGAGTGAGCAAATTGAATACCACAGAATAACGCAAGAACACCTAAAGGCATGTCATACCATCCCACCGTGAAACAGACGCAGTTCCGAGGGGAGAAACGAGAACAGAAGCCGAGAGCAGAATCGTGTAGGCTAGGAGGCCCTACGATAAGGGATGGACACCCACGTCGCCAGCTGACCGCCAAAACCACCCCCCAGCCCATGTTAAAAGATAGAGCCCTCCAGAAGAGTAGTATAGATCTTACGATAACACTAAAAGGACCACACCAGCTGCAAGTTTTAGCGTGAGACTTTTTCGCGTCTCTGTTACGTTGCAAACTTTAAAAACATTACCCCACCACAAAAAGTATAACGTTTCTCATTGGATAGACAGAATTTTTGTAGGCAGAGCTTAAGGTTAACATTGAGAACCTGATTGGTCAGTTGAAAACACAGCCAGATAGCTTTTTTAAAAGCAACTTCGGTAAATTGTAGTAAGGAGAAGTTAGGAGAAAGTTGCTTCCAAGTCGGCGAGGTGCGTGGAACTGTGCCGCCCGCCGCCCCCTGACGCTGCCTAAACACATACAGGGTAATGAACGCACGCGATGCCGCATTTTTGAGCGCATAAGGCTTCACTCAGAACCGCAGAAGTCTCATCTGTTACATCCTCTTTTTACGTAATACTAGTGTCGATCGTCAATTAAATCTCATGGCGTTCACATTTGCTACTTGAAGTAAAAATCTGAAACGCGATGATTTTTCTGTTACATGATTATTGAGAAGCCACATCAGCCACTGTAATTTACGACAAGTTAGATAAGTAATTAAAGATAATTGAGGGTAACTGTAGACCATTTTGATAGTTTTCTCTTTTATGAAACTTAACTTAAATCTAGATTATAGATGTGATATGGCATAGGTCATCCTTCGATCCATTGTAGAACTTGGAAACCCATTCAGGGAATATTCGTTCACATTCGTATTAAAACATTTCCTTTTATCAGTAGTGCAATTTATAAACAATGTATTGTGAGTAGAATAAAATTTCCAATGGCAAACTTAACTGCTTTTTCGCCGTTATTTTACCAGCTAACTAAAAATAGGAAAGCCTTGAACCCCTTCCACTAAATTTAGTTAGTATTAAGATTCTTTTACAGGGAGTGCAGTGGAGCTGACGCTGAAATCATTAAGTATTTGGTTATATCATCGCTAGTCTCACTGAACTCTTCTGAATTCTACATGTCATGTGTGGTCTGGCGTCTCCTTATCAGCAACAGGTCCCAGGTTCAAACTAGTCAATTCCCCAAAAAACTCGCTCAGAGCGTCGTTGCGCGAAAGTGGTAGGGAGACACGACTTGGAACAAACAGACAGCACGCAGAATGTTAGAGCCTGTATCTAATATTTTCCGGGTTCATGAACAAGTAAAGCGAGCTGGGTCTCACGCGATCACTGTTTCCGGAATCCATGTTGGTTCCTACAGATTAGATTCTGTGTTTCCAGAAAGGACATGATACGTGAGCAAAAAAAAATGTTCTAAAATTCTACAACAGATCGATGTGAGAGATATAGGTCTATAGTTTTGCGCATCTGCTCGACGACCCTTCTTGAAAACTGGAACTACCTGTGCTCTTTTCCAATCATTTGGAACCTTCCGTTCTTCTAGAGACTTGCGGTACACGGCTGTTAGAAGGGGGGGGGGGCAAATTCTTTCGCGTACTCTGTGTGGAATCGTATTGGTATACGACAGAGGCTCTCCCGATCGCCATGGACCCCTAGCCCCAGTGCTTCAAATGCCAGGGCGAGGACCACTTCGCGAAGTACTGCCGCAACAGGGCGCGGTGCGTCAAGTGCTCCGGCGAGGACGACAGCCGTGCCTGCGACCGCGGCAGAGAAGCTATGCCGACTTGCGCTCGGTGTGGCGGCCCCCACGTCGCCAGCTGGCGCGGCTGCCCGGCTTTCTCGAGCCACAGTCGCGCCGAAGGCGGCCAGGCGGCCGTGGCCGCACCGACGCAGCGGAAGAGACGACGACGATGGGCGCAGACCAGCCCGGCTCAGCTGAGGGACAGCGCGGAGGCAGCTCCCCCTGCCAACAGCGGAGACGACCGCCCGGAGGCGGACGTTCGGGATTTACTTTGTATTTATTTATTTATTGCCAAATTATAGACCTGTTACCTGATGTTTAAAACAGGTCGTACATCTTACAATTTTCGTTTTTCATCTTTTTACAGTTTTCTTTCGTTTTGTTGTATCTACAAAATTTACAAAGAATGATACTTTTCAAAAAAACAATAATTTAAGGTTGAAATACACTCCTGGAAATTGAAATAAGAACACCGTGAATTCATTGTCCCAGGAAGGGGAAACTTTATTGACACATTCCTGGGGTCAGATACATCACATGATCACACTGACAGAACCACAGGCACATAGACACAGGCAACAGAGCATGCACAATGTCGCCACTAGTACAGTGTATATCCACCTTTCGCAGCAATGCAGCTGCTATTCTCCCATGGAGACGATCGTAGAGATGCTGGATGTAGTCCTGTGGAACGGCTTGCCATGCCATTTCCACCTGGCGCCTCAGTTGGACCAGCGTTCGTGCTGGACGTGCAGACCGCGTGAGACGACGCTTCATCCAGTCCCAAACATGCTCAATGGGGGAAAGATCCGGAGATCTTGCTGGCCAGGGTAGTTGACTTACACCTTCTAGAGCACGTTGGGTGGCACGGGATACATGCGGACGTGCATTGTCCTGTTGGAACAGGAAGTTCCCTTGCCGGTCTAGGAATGGTAGAACGATGGGTTCGATGACGGTTTGGATGTACCGTGCTCTATTCAGTGTCCCCTCGACGATCACCAGTGGTGTACGGCCAGTGTAGGAGATCGCTCCCCACACCATGATGCCGGGTGTTGGCCCTGTGTGCCTCGGTCGTATGCAGTCCTGATTGTGGCGCTCACCTGCACGGCGCCAAACACGCATACGACCATCATTGGCACCAAGGCAGAAGCGACTCTCATAGCTGAAGACGACACGCCTCCATTCGTCCCTCCATTCACGCCTGTCGCGACACCACTGGAGGCGGACTGCACGATGTTGGGGCGTGAGCGGAAGACGGCCTAACGGTGTGCGGGACCGTAGCCCAGCTTCATGGAGACGGTTGCGAATGGTCCTCGCCGATACCCCAGGAGCAACAGTGTCTCTAATTTGCTGGGAAGTGGCGGTGCGGTCCCCTACGGCACTGCGTAGGATCCTACGGTCTTGGCGTGCATCCGTGCGTCGCTGCGGTCCGGTCCCAGGTCGACGGGCACGTGCACCTTCCGCCGACCACTGGCGACAACATCGATGTACTGTGGAGACCTCACGCCCCACGTGTTGAGCAATTCGGCGGTACGTCCACCCGGCCTCCCGCATGCCCACTATACGCCCTCGCTCAAAGTCCGTCAGCTGGACATACGGTTAACGACCACGCTGTCGCGGCATGCTACCAGTGTTAAAGACTGCGATGGAGCTCCGTATGCCACGGCAAACTGGCTGACACTGACGGCGGCGGTGCACAAATGCTGCGCAACTAGCGCCATTCGACGGCCAACACCGCGGTTCCTGGTGTGTCCGCTGTGCCGTGCGTGTGATCATTGCTTGTACAGCCCTCTCGCAGTGTCCGGAGCAAGTATGGTGGGTCTGACACACCGGTGTCAATGTGTTCTTTTTTCCATTTCCTGGAGTGTATAAATAGAATTTTGTTGTTTTTTAAGAAGAATATAAAAAGAAGATAGGATAGATGAGAGATTTGTTAGTACCATCACCGAATGTGACTGACGGTGAATACCTCGGAATGGTTTCTTCGAGCCGTTGACCGCCAGTCACACACACACACACACACACACACACACACACATACACATAAAAGGTTATTAGTAGAGAGATAATATTGCTTGTCCTATTTTTACTAATCCTATGTATTAACTACTTTAGGTGCCCATCCATGTAAGCATTTGGTGTTTTCTTGGCTAGATTGCCAGCACTTTTGCTTATTTACTGTCACATCTCAGCTTCCTCCTCCTGTTCCTCCTCATTGTCACTGTTTTCGTTGTCACTGTGGGTATCGCTGTCCATCCTCTGAAGATTGATGTTACGCTGCACATATGCATGTCTGTAATGTCGTGTGTGCATATACTCTTCATGTGTTCAGAATGAGATTTTCACTCTGCAGCGGAGTGTGCGCTGATATGAAACTTCCTGGCAGATTAAAACTGTGTGCCCGACCGAGACTCGAACTCGGGACCTTTGCCTTCCGCGGGCAAGTGCTCTACCATCTGAGCTACCGAAGCACGACTCACGCCCGGTCTGACAGCTTTACTTCTGCCAGTATCTCGTCTCCTACCTTCCAAGCTTTACAGAAGCTCTCCTGCGAACCTTTCATATCAGCGCACACTCCGCTGAAGAGTGAAAATCTCATTCTGGAAACATCCCCCAGGATGTCGCTAAGCCATGTCTCCACAGTATCCTTTCTTTCAGGAGTGCTAGTTCTGCAAGGTTCACCGGAGAGCTTCTGTAAAGCTTGGAAGGTAGGAGACGAGATACTGGCAGAAGTAAAGCTGTGAGACCGGGCGTGAGTCGTGCTTCGGTAGCTCAGATGGTAGAGCACTTGCCCGCGAAAGGCAAAGGTCCCGAGTTCGAGTCTCGGTCGGGCACACAGTTTTAATCTGCCAGGAAGTTTCTTCATGTGTTGTTTTTGAAATACTGTTTGTCAGTGCGTTATTTGTGCCCATTGTTCTTCGTCTCTTATTGCTTTGTATATATGTCTGTATCTGTGTAGTCTAAGTGTAGTGCATGTCTATTGTTCGCATATTGCCCGCAGAAAAAGACAGTGTGTTCCGGGGAGCCTTCTTCCCTGCCTGTGCATATAGGTGTCTGCCTCAGACTCACGCAGTTTAAGTGCGTGGGATAAGATCCGTGTCCGGTTAAGAAATGTACCATACCGTGGTTGGGAGCGATATGTATCATTCTCAACCACTCCCTTATGTCAGGGAGGAAGTCGTGCAGTCTACGTCCCTTATCACTTACATCCCACTCACCTTGCCAGCCGGCCGGAGTGGCCGTGCGGTTCTAGGCGCTACAGTCTGGAACCGAGCGACCGCTACGGTCGCAGGTTCGAATCCTGCGCTCGGGCATGGATGTGTGTGATGACCTTAGGTTAGTTAGGTTTAATTAGTTCTAAGTTCTAGGCGACTGATGACCTCAGAAGTTAAGTCCCTCAGAGCCCTTTGAACTCACCTTGCCATGTATCCAAACGCCAACTTTTAAGGTGACGTATCGTCTCTATGGGCAGACCTTATCTAGTCTCCCCACCTTTAACCAGTACCTTGCAGCTCTGTATTTGATCGTGATATCTATGGGGCATATTCCGAGCACCACACACAGTGCATCCGCTGAGGTGGTACCGAAGGTTCCAGATAGCCTAAGTAGGACACTTCTCTGCCCTCGTCTGACGGATGCTTTGTTGGTGACCACGTTCAGTCTATGTGCCCGCGTGCTAGCTGCGAAGCTGAGTACTGATTCGAAGAGCGCACAGTGGTATGTACGTATGACTGGTAGAGGTAGTCTGAATTTAGCCTCACCAGTTTGTGCAGTATTTTTTCTGCTTTGTCTGTTGTTAGCCCTATGTGTTCGTGGAAATTCAATTTCTCATCTATGTGTACCCCAAGACAGCGCGTAATGCGTGCTCGTTTTATGTTTGTGTCCCCAATTTTAACCGAAGGATTCCTTTGGAGTGATCCTTTCATAAATTGTATGTTGTTTTGTTTTCGGCTATCCTGAGTTTGTTGTTGTGACACCACTGAGTAACTGTTTGTAGTATTCCACTGGCTTTACCGAGCGAGGTGGCGCAGTGGTTAGCACACTGGACTCGCATTCGGGAGGACGACGGTTCAATCCCGCTTCCGGTCCTCCTGATTTAGGTTTTCCGTGATTTCCCTAAATCGCTTCAGGCAAATGCCGGGATGGTTTCTTAGAAAGGGCACGGCCGATTTCCTTCCCCATCCTTCCCTAATCCGAGCTTGTGCTCCGTCTCTAATGACCTCGTTGTCGACGGGACGTTAAACAGTAATCTCCTCCTCCTCCTCCACTGGCTTTCTCTTCTAACAGGGCTCTGTTGTTTGCAGTGACTACAACTAATAGGTCATCTGCGTAGGCGACAATTCCGTCTGACCTGTCATCCCCATCCAGAAGTTGTAGGAGGGATGCAGCCCGCGCCCCTGAGAAGAGCAGCGGGGTCGACATCAGTACCACCGTGGAAGAGGCCACAGCAGCCCTCAAAGCCGTCATAGCGGCAGAGAGGGCTGCCTTCGCAGCCGCCGTGCCTGCAGAGAAGGAAGAAGTCTCGAGGCAGCTGCGTGAAGTCCTTGCCCAAGGCCTCCGAGCAGCAGAAGGGGTTCGAACGCCTACGAACGCTCCTGCAAATTCGCACAAGGGCGTTCGGGTGCTTGCCCCGCCGGCCGTCCCAGCAGCGCCGCAGGGGAAGTATTGCAAAGGCTCTCTACCTGTATTGGAACAGCACCTCCGCATCGAACGAAACAGGGGGTAGGGGAGGGGGAAGGGCTGCCTGAAATCCAGCATAGGTGCTTTTAATCAAATGAGGTGCTATTCCAACGCAGTTGAAGAGCCTATGCAATGTTGTTCGAGTTTAGGGCGAATACCAAGTGGGATCACGCATGAATGAGAATTTTGATTGAGGAGAGAGGCGTGATAAGGAAGTCTGTGCAGTTGTAGAAAGCCACTGTGCCGAGGTTGTGAAGTGGTTAACGCATATTTCTAATGAGCACAAGACTCGAGTTCGAATCTCAGCCTTGGTACGAATTTTCATTCGTCACTCCAGTCTGTACATTAACGTCGCAGATGTTTGAGACTTAAAAAGATCTCTGGAACCACATTCATCCATTTGAGTAAAAGGTGCTATGCACATATTTCAGGCATGACTCCAAGTTTCGTTCGATGCTAGCGTGTTTTTTCCAGTAAAGGTGGAGAGTCTCTGCAATGCTGTGCGAGTGTAGCGAGAATACCGAGTTGGCTGAGGTGTGAACGAGAATTTGGACTGAGGAGAGAGGTATGCTACGATAGTGTGCGCGGTTGTGCAGAGCCACTGTGCAGAGGTGGCGTAGTAATTAGCACATCTGCCTAGTGTGCACGAGACCTGGGTTCGAATCCCAGCCTTGTTACAAATTTTCATTCGTTGCTCCAGTCCGCATATACAGGGTGTCCCGGCTATCTTGTCCACCCAAAATATCTCTGGAACAATAACAGCTATTGGAAAACGACTTTCACCGGTATCAATGTAGGGCTGGGGCTCATGAATGTACATATTTGGAAACATTCTAAAACGAAAGCATATGTGTTTTTTAACAAAAACTTATGTTTTTTTTTTAATGGACCTCCTATATTTTTTCTTCAGCCATCCATAGCATGACAAAGCTCATACACAATGGCGTTGATTGCATCGCAATATTCCCAGTACATCCCGAGATATTGAGACGCGAAGTTGACGCTTGAAACACCCGACATGCGCTGCTAGCGCACGTCCTGAGGCTCAGGCGTGAACCCCATGCTGCCCGTAATCGCGATGTGATTGACATGCGTAATCACACCTCCATACTTATCAAGAGGTCCGAAACGAATAATACGGTCTGCTGCCATCCTGCATTAACGTCGTACATTCCAGCAGGTATTTATCACATAGGCTTGGAGTGATGCGGTTCTGTAACATGTCTGTGTACCGCAACGTTAGTCACAAAGTTAACTTCGCTTATCGTTAATCCGTTACTAAAAAGGTAATGCCGTTCAACGTTAAAACTTTACTTTACTGTAGATCTATCGCAAGTGACCGTTAATCATTCACTCGTAATATTAAAATTCATGTTGATGGTTTTAGTGAAACGGGCAAGTGGACTAAAAGTTTTACCGTTGTTTAGGTAAAAATGTTTTGATTTGGGAAGTTCAGGTAGGAGATAGAAGATGAATGTAAACATGTTTAACCAATTAGTTTTATTATCACATAATTATCAATGTTATGTTTATCTAATGCGTTAAATGACAAATTGTTGCAAACAAATGTTTCTTAACATCACTGGGTAAAATGGCCCTTTGTAGAAACTTCCACTGCGATACCAGCACTACATACTAAACATAGCGTTCACACCTCATGCTCAAAGTGATGCCCATTGGCTTGCATACATAGGGTCACTCTGCGGGTGAAGGATGCCCTACTTCGTGCTACTGTATCCTCTTTGATGGCTGTACAAGCATCAATAATGCGTTGCTTCATGTCCTCTGGTGTTGTTGGTTCATGTTGGTAAACAGCATCCTTCACTGCTCCCCAAAGAAAATAATCCAGCGGCGTAAGGTCCGGAGATCGGGCAAGCCTCCTAACTGGGCCACCTCGTCCAATCCACCTACCAGGGAACTTACGGTTCAGGAGTCGTCGTGCTCGTAAGGCGTTATGCGCAGGGCATCCGTCATGCTGATACCACATGACCATTCTCCGGTTCAGAGGTACGGTGTCCAAGAGAACAGGAAGATTGTGACGTATAAATCTGGAGTATTGTCTGCCATTTTGGATGCCATTTATAAAGAAAGGTCCGATAATGGCAAAAAATATTTGGATTAGTCAGAAGTTTTTGCTGAGCCCACCGACAAAATGTTACCCTATTGCGGAAGTCATTTCCATGAAGATCCTGATGTAAATGAACATGGTAAGGATGAAATTTATGACGTTTAAGAATACGCTGTGCACATGATTTCGACACACCAACTTCACGTTCAATTTGACGTGTGCTGATGTGAGGATTCACAGCTATGGTAGAGAGCACAGCAACTTCAGCACGTTCATCTGTGCGTGTTATAGGACGATGTCGAGGTCTTGGATTTAAGCTTCCCGTTTCACGTAGACGAGATGTGAGACGACCAAACATCCGGCGCGAAGGCGATGGCTTGTCAGGGAATCGTCTTCTGTACAGTCGTTCTGCCTGAACAGCATTTCGTCCACCTACAACAGGGTACAGTACAGGTATGTAGAGCAGGGTAGAAAACAGACATATTAACTTAATAATCATAATGTTCGCTAACAGTACTATCAACAAACAAGCAATCTCATAACGTATTTCCCGTCAACGTACATTCTCCATAGATCAGCAGCATTTCTACCATATCTTCATGTGTGTACATTATACTGTACGGTGTAAGTTCCACAACACAACGTTTATTCACAATGTGTACTACCTCCGTGCCGTCACTACACTGGCAAGCGGTGTACTGCACGCCAAAGCAACAACAAATGGGATGCTCGGAGGGTGGTGGAGTACAGGAGTTTGCAAGGGTCGCAAATCATAAACAAGGCGAAGTGGTAACTGTGGCAGTAGTGGGAACTACGTTGGACACTTGACTAGGTAGAGCCAGGCCCTGCGCGACATGCACAGTGGGTCATATAACGCATTAGATAAACCTTATTTTGGGTGTGCGGGATAAATAAGACAACCTGACGGGTGTACACCGTTCGGTACTGGTTCATATTGTGTACGTAGATACGTAACGTGCAAGAGGGAAACCATTATGTGCTTATGAGAGTTGATGGCAGCAGACCGTATTATTCGTTTCGGACCTCTTGATAAGTATGGAGGTGTGATTACACATGTCAATCACATCGCGATTACGGGCAGCATGGGGTTCACGCCTGAGCCTCAGGACGTGCGCTAGCAGCGCATGTCGGGTGTTTCAAGCGTCAACTTCGCGTCTCAATATCTCGGGATGTAATGAGAATATTGCGATGCAATCAACGCCATTGTGTATGTGCTTTGTCATGCTATGGATGGCTGAAGAAAAATATAGGAGGTCCATTTAAAAAAAAAACATAAGTTTTTGTTAAAAAACACATATGCTTTCGTTTTAGAATGTTTCCAAATATGTACATTCATGGGCCCCAGCCCTACATTGATACCGGTGAAAGTCGTTTTCCAATAGCTGTTATTGTTCCAAAGATATTTTGGGCGGACAAGATAGCTGGGACACCCTGTATACAGCAACCATGTTTCAGACTTGAAAAGGTCTCTGGAAATTTATGCTTTCATTTGAAACTCAGTCTCGGCTCTGATTTTCCTACAACTACGAGGTCCGTTCGGAAAGTAATGCCTTCTTTTTTTGTGGTGACTTTGGATGTCCGTGCCAGATGTCGGTGTAGTCCTAATGCTTGAACTTCCCTCTTTCATTTGCAGGTGATTTCGTTGTTCTGCGGTAGTTGGCGGCAGCAGAGGAGTGTTTGAAAATGGAGTCTGATTTAGGCTCGTTTATAAAATAGCGATGTGTGATTGAATTCCTCACTACTGAAGAGATTGCACCGATTGAGTTCCGTCGACGCTTGCTAAAGGTGTATGGAGACGATACAATAGACGTGGACAATGGGAGGCGATGTGTACCGCATTTTCAAGGTGGTGAAAAGGGTGTGCACGACAAGCCACGGTCCAGTCGCCCCTGCCATCCCTCTCTTCGTGATCAGCTCATCCGTCCTGAGCGGCGGGTAACGACCAAAGAACTGCGTGCAAAGCTGAAAGTCGGCTGTACTACCTTGGAAACAATGTTGGAACATCTTGACTATCGCAAATTGGAACATGGGTCCCACAGAGGCTTACAGAATGGAAATTGGTCGCTATCTACTGGACCAATATGAAGCTGCAGGTGACAATTTTCTGAGTAGCATCGTCACCACTACGAGTCCGAATCCAAAAGACAGTTCATGGAATCGCGACATGCGAATTCTCCGTCAAAGAAGAAATTCAGGACACAGCTGTCTGCAGGCAAAGTGATGTGCAGTCTTCTGGGATAATCAGGGTGCGGCTCTTTTGGATGTCCTAGAGCCTGGAGAAACAGTCAATTCAGCATGATACAAGACGACCCTCACTAAGCTGAAAGCCCGAGTTTCCAGGTAAGTCCAGAGTAGACCAATTTTCACCTGCAACATGATACGCTAGGCCCCACAACATTTTTGCGACCACGGAACTCATCGCAATATTCGGATGGACTACCGAGCGAGGTGGCGCAGTGGTTAGCACACTAGACTCGCATTCGGGAGGACGACGGTTCAATCCCGCGTCCGGCCTTCCTGATTTACGTTTTCCGTGATTTCCCTAAATCGCCGCAGGCAAATGCCGGGATGGTTCCTTTGAAAGGGCACGGCCGACTTCCCTCCCCGTCCTTCCCTAAACCGATGAGACCGATGACCTCGCAGTTTGGTCTCTTCCTCCAAGCAACCCAATCGGCTGGACTGTCTTACCGCATCCACTATACCGCTCCGATATAGAGCCCTCAGACTTCCATCTCTTTGGCCCTCTGAAAGACTCGGACGCTGTTGTCAAAGCTGTAAAGAAGTTTCCCACAGCCTCACTTCTGCCAGTACCTCGTCTCCTACCTTCCAAACTTCACAGAAGCTCTCCTGTGAACCCTGCAGAACTAGCACTCCTGACAGAAAGGATACTGCGGAGACATGGCTTAGCCACAGCCTGGGGGATGTTTCCAGAATGAAATTTTCACTCTGCAGCGGATTGTGCCAGACCGAGACTCGAACTCGGGACCTGAGGCTGTGGGGACCGGGTTTGAGTCGTGCTTGGGTAGCTCAGAAGGTAGAGCAGTTGCCCGCGTAAGACAGCCGTCCCGAGTTCGAGTCTCGGTCCGGCACATAGCTTTAATCTGCCAGGAAGTTTCAGAACAGCGCACACTCCACTGCAGAGTGAAAATCTCATTCTGGAAACATCCTCCAGGCTGTGGTTAAGCCATGTGAACCGTGATTTATTTTCAAAGAATGTTCGTAAGAATTTATTTTATTTACTAGCGATTCATCAAGAACGTTAACACATTTAATCACACTATGTGAGCGTGGAAGTAGTTGCCAGGGAGTAACTGACGAAATCATAAGCAAATTCCTATTTAACAAATGGTAATTTATTCACTTTAATGGTGCCTAAAGCTTTTTTTTTAAAGAAACAGATTTAAAATTATAATCAGAAAGTACCCTCTAAATATCAAGTTACAATTTATTCAGAGGCAGAAAGAAACAAATTTTTGACTGTATGAGTTTTCGGGCTGAGAACCTTGCCGCTCCCTTTTGACACGGCTATAGTTACGACCGCTCACAACAACCTCTAAAAGACTACACTGGTGCAAATCTGAAACACACCAGATTACTTTAAACTAAAAGTTTTAACAATTCATACAAGCACACAAACTATCCACCCCGTAGGAGGGATGGAAATGGTACAAAACACTAAAATTAAAATGTCAACTTTGCCACAGAAGGTGCGACTTGATTTTCACCTCTAAGAAAAGTCTTACGGTGAAAGGGTGGCAACTTTATATACTAAAATGACCATTTAAATAAGAGCCAATGAAATGCAATCTTATATAAAATTATACAAGGTTGGCCAAACAAGTTAACATGCTCTACAGTACGCAGATACCGCCTCTCACGATGATAGGCAAGATCAAAACATATTTCAGGAATTCGGCCGTTGCACTCCAAGCAATAAATTCGTTAACACCAAATCCGACAAACATGACAGAGGCAGCTACTAACGTACGGTAGATTGATAGGGAGATTACCGAACAACCCGAACCGCAGGTTTCTCTAACCCGCCCCTATTATACAAAGGAAAAACGGACCACCCAATTCATAAACAACCCCCTTCCCGCGGGTGGGCAAACGGAGAAGAATGGTAGGACGACCCCAAAACAAAATGGTTGGTGACCTCACCAAGAAAACAAGTAGAATTTAACAAGTAAATGAAACAACATATCACCAGTCACTTAACTTCTAATAAACTGCGATTTCTGGAGAAGACCTGGCGCAACACTTCCGAATCGCTCTCCCGAACCGTCCGCTACCAGTCGCTTCAACGGACGCAGGAAGGCGACCCGATGTCCCGTCTCACGGCGTCGCAGCTCGCACCGGCCAGACCGATGTCATGGGTTGACTCCTGTTGCTCTCGTGTCGACCGCGAAGCCACTACCCCTCGCTATACGGCGCGGCCCACTGGACTCACGTGGCGACCTCACATGCGCCGACGCTCAAGAAGGAGAAGTCATCTTGTGTCTCAGTGAGCGACCGACCAACCGATCGATCCCACCGCCAATGACCATTGCCTGAGCAAACTCGAGCAGACTGGCAGCCTATCGCGCAGACGCATATGCAGGAACTAAGCCCCGACCGGGCGACCGCTCACTTACTTCTCTTACTGGGGGAGTGGAAAGACTCTTCATTTTGCCTGCTTTAGAGGTTGATCCGAACGAAAGACATACTAGCACTCCGGACGACAGACAGCCACTAACTGCCTCACAAACGCGGACGAGAGGCAGACTAGCAAGCTGGGGACGAGAGACTGACCAAGGCTGACTCTCGCGAGCTCATAGCGCCCCTTAAATGCACGTGAACATGCACCCTTTCCCCTTTCCCACCAGAGGGAGAACACCAAAGCTGCGACTGCCACAGCGGCGCCACCGCCAGAAACGGAGGACGGCTGCTTCACACCACGCGCTGCGGCGCGCTCTTCAAAACAGCAGTTTAGAAGTAGATACCTTAGGGGTTGCGAAGCAACGCAAATCGCTTGATACGGGCAAGTCTTCAGGTCCAGATTGTATACCGATTAGGTTCCTTTCAGATTACGCTGATACAATAGCTCCCTACTTAGCAATCATACACAACCGCTCGCTCACAGATACACTGCTGGCCACCGTAAATGCAACACCCTGAAGGAAGCATCCGAAGCAAGTGAAATTTACACCATGGGTTTGCAGCGATGAGATATGCAACTGATTAGAATTTCAGCGCAGACGCACATCACGCGTGCCTGTGGCGCCACCTCATAGCGCCATTTAAGGCTTGGCGATTTAGACGAGTGTACGTTCGGCACGTGTGTTTACCTTGTGGTTGTTTCACAAGACGATCAGTTATGCCTCGTAGACAACAGCGAACATCGTTTGATCAAGTATCCGAGTTCGACAGAGGAAGGATAGTGGCTTACCGAGATTGTGGATTATCATACAGAGAAATCGCTAGTTGTGTTGGACGAAACCAAACAACTGTAATGCGGATATGTGACCGTTGGATGCAGGAGGGTACGACGGACCGACGTGGTCGATCGCATTCACCTCGGTGCACCACTGCACGTGCTGATAGGCAAATTGTGCGCATGGCAATGACGGATCGCTCAGTGACATCCCGAACCATAGCACAGCACATTGCGTCTGTAATGCATCATCCATTGTCTGCGCGTACCATTCGACGCCGTTTACAGCAGAGTGGTCTGTCCGCAAGACGTCCATTGCTTCGTCTACCATTGACGCAGAACCACAGACGTCTCCGTCGCCAATGGTGTGATGACAGACGGATGTGGACGGCAGAATGGAATGACGTTGTCTTTACTGACGAGGCACGCTTCTGTCTGCAGCACCACGATGGTCGGATTCGAGTGTGGAGACACCGTGGAGAGAGAATGCTGGACAGCTGCATTATGCACCGCCACACTGGTCTTGCACCGGGTATTATGGTATGGGGCGGTATTGGATATTACTCACGCACGCCTCTAGTACGCATTGCCGGTACTTTAAATAGCCGGCGCTACATATCCGAGGTGCTGGAGCCAGTTGTCCTTCCTTACCTTCAGGGCTCGGCCACAGCCATATTTCAACAGGATAATGCGCGACCACACGTGGCACGCATTGTCCAAAGGTTCTTCGTCAATAACCAGATTGAAGTGCTTCCCTGGCCGGCTCGCTCTCCGGATCTTTCGCCGATAGAAAACATGTGGTCCATGGTTGCTCAACGAGTGACCCAGATTACATCCCCAGCTGCCACACCAGATGATCTTTGGCAACGTGTGGAAGCTGCTTGGGCTGCTGTACCTCAGGAACACATCCAACGTCTCTTTGACTCAATGCCGAGACGCGTGGCAGCGGTGATCTCCAACAATGGCGGCTACTCTGGCTACTGATTCTGGCAGGAACCACATGTCACAGACGTCTGTAAACGTAATCATTTGATACTTGGTCAACATGTTATCTACAAAATAAATTTTGTTGTTCTACCTCTTGTCTTTCTTGGTGTTGCATTTACGGTGGCCAGCAGTGTAGATCTGTACCTACAGATTGGAAACTTGCGCGGGTCGCACCAGTGTTTAAGAAGGGTGGTAGGGGTAATCCATCGAACTACAGACCTAGATCATTGACGTCGGTTTGCAGTAGGGTTTTGGAGCATATACTGTATTCAAACATTATGAATCACCTCGAAGGTTCCAATGGCTCTGAGCACTATGGGACTTAACATCTATGGTCATCAGTCCCCTAGAACTTAGAACTAACCTAAGGACAGCACACAACACCAAGCCATCACGAGGCAGAGAAAATCCCTGACCCCTCCGGGAATCGAACCCGGGAACCCAGGCGTGGGAAGCGAGAACGCTACCGCACGACCACGAGATGCGGGCTCACCTCGAAGGGGACGATGTATTAATACGTAATCAGCATGGTTTCAGAAAACATCGCGACTTATAATCAAGCTGCGGGCCTGTGGGGTATCGTCTCAGTTGTGCGACTGGATTCGTGATTTCCTGTCAGGAAGGTCGCAGTTCGTAGTAATAGACGGCAAATCATCTAGTAAAACTGAAGTGATATCAGGTGTTCCCCAGGGAAGCGTCCTGGGACCTCTGCTGTTCCTGATCTATATAAATGACCTGGGTGACAATATGAGCAGTTCTCTTAGGTTGTTCGCAGATGATGCTGTAATTTACCGTCTAGTAAGGTCATCCGAAGACCAGTATCAGTTGCAAAGCGATTTAGAAAAGATTGCTGTATGGTGTGGCAGGTGGCAGTTGACGCTAAATAACGAAAAATGTGAGGCGATCCACATGAGTTCCAAAAGAAATCCGTTGGAATTCGATTACTCGATAAATAGTGCAATTCTCAATGCTGTCAATTCAACTAAGTACCTGGGTGTAAAAATTACGAACAACTTCAATTGGAAAGACCACATAGATAGTATTGTGGGGAAGGCAGGACACTTAGAAGATGCAACAAGTCCACTAAAGAGACAGCTTACACTACACTCGTTCGTCCTCTGTTAGAATATTGCTGCGCGGTGTGGGATCCTTACCAGGTGGGATTGACGGAGGACATCGAAAGGGTGCAAAAAAGGGCAGATCGTTTTGTATTATCATGTAATAGGGGAGAGAGTGTGGCAGATATGATACGCGAGTTGGGATGGAAGTCATTAAAGCAAAGACGTTTTTCGTCGCGGCGAGATCTATTTACGAAATTTCAGTCACCAACTTTCTCTTCCGAATGCGAAAATATTTTGTTGAGCCCAACCTACATAGGTAGGAATGATCATCAAAATAAAATAAGAGAAATCAGAGCTCGAACAGAAAGGTTTAGATGTTCGTTTTTCCCGCGCACTGTTCGGGAGTGGAATGGTAGGGAGATAGTATGATTGTGGTTCGATGAACCCTCTGCCAAGCACTTAAATGTGAATTGCAGAGTAATCATGCAGATGTAGATGTACCACTGCTCACCATGTCTCCTCAATATCCTTTCTTTCAGGAGTGCTAGTTCTCCAAGGTTCGCAGGAGAGCTTCTGTAAAGTTTGGAAGGTGGCAGACGAGGTACTGGCAGATGTAAGGCTGTGAGGACGGGGTGTGAGTCGTGCTTGGGTAGCTCAGATGGTAGAGCACTTTCCCGCGAAAAGCAAAGGTCCCGAGTTCGAGTCTCGGTCCGGCACAAAGTCGTAATCTGCCAGGAACTTTCTGTAAAGAAGTGTTTCGCCTCAGCTGGTTGCGATTGTTACAAGCGCGGCATGCAGGCACTGGTTCATCGTTGAGAAAAGTGCATAACGAATGGTGGTGACATTATGGACAAATTACATTCAGTAGCTGAAATATTGGTCTATTTGGCTGTGTTCTTGTGATTTATGTATCTCCTGTAATTTTCCATGATTAAAATAGACCCTCGTATTTGTGTGTGGTTATTCCACTTTAGGTCCCTCCAGACTGTAACTGCTCTGTATTTTACTGTGGTTTCTGTGCTCAATGCGATAAAAATAGCAGGGAAATCTTAATTCTTCTTAATACGATTGATTGGGTGTCCTCTGGCACGGTAGGTTTACAGAGACTTTTGGTGTTGCGGGGCGTGGGAACTGCCGGCAGGCTGGAGGCGTGTTTGGAGACGGCGGGAGATGCGCGTGGTGGGGGCGGGCGGCACCGGTCGTCCTTGGGCGGCGGCGGGTGCGTCACCGCCGCCGGCGGCCGTCCTTGTGGCGCCAAGGTCGGAGGCGGCGGTGGAGGCGGCGGCGCAGTGGAAAAGGCGCGGCCGGCGGACACCGACCGCCAAGGTGAAGGCTCCCAGCCGCTGCTGCACGAGGAAGCTGCAGCCGGCGTTCGTGTCGCGTGAGGGTAGCCTACAGTGCACAAGATTTTGTGCCAACGTGACGTCGTTTTGACGTCACACTCACTTATCGAAGACTGCAGAAACTACTATCGACTTTCGTTAACAATCGATGCTGGATGGTTGGGAAACACCGAATTGGATTCCGTAATTTCGTATCGTAAATTGTCTATTATGAAACTATGCCTCTCCAAGGCAATGTATTACGAAAATTTTATACAAACATGTGACTCCTATTAAGAATTGTTATGATTAAACGTCACGTAATGACGTATTGTCGGTAAACGCTTTCATGAGATCTAAGTTCAAGTACAAGAGAGAAGCTTCCGCCAGTTTATCGTGGTGTAGTCGTTACAAGTGTTAAGCTAAGGAGCGTAGAGTAGCTTCATAGCTGGTTCTCACCTGTCGTACCTGAATCTCATATTTCGCCTCCACGTTTCAAAAATGTTCTGGGACTATCTGATTGAGTTAACAGAGGTATGTTCTGTAGTCTTTCCTTCTATAGTAAACATTCACAAGAAGCTCAACTCATTGATTTTTGCCACTGAGAATGGGAACTTAAACAATATGAAAGCAGCATATTATGGATATTTCCATTCTCTAATAAATATTGTTGTCGTTGTGGTGGTCTTCAGTCCTGAGACTGGTTTGATGCAGCTCTCCATGCTACTCTATGCTGTGCAACCTTCTTCATCTCCCTGTACCTATTGCAACCTACATCCTTCTCAATCTGCTTGGGGTATTCATTTCTTGGTCTCCCTCTACGATTTTTACCCTCCACGCTGCCCTCCAATTCTAAATTGGTGATCCCTTGAAGCCACAGAGCATGTTCTACCAACCGGTCCCTTCTTCTAGTCAAGTTGTGCCACAATCTTCTCTTCTCCCCAGTCCTATCCAATACCTCCTCATTAGTTATGTGATCTACCCATCTAATCTTCAGCATTCTTCTGTAGCACCACTTTCGAAAACTTCTATTCTCTTCTTGTCTAAACTATTTATCGTCTATGTTGCGCTTCCATACAGGGCTACACTCCATACAAATACTTTCAGAAAAGACTTCTTGACACTTAAATCTATACTCGATGTTAACAAATTTTTCTTCTTCAGAAACGCTTCCCTTGCCATTGCCAGTCTACATTTTATATCCTCTCTACTTCGACCATCATCAGTTGTTTTTCTCCCCAAATACCAAAACTCCTTTACTACTTTAAGTGTCTCATTTCCTAATCTAATTCCCTCAGAATCACCCGACTTAATTCCACTACATTCCATTATCCTCGTTTTGCTTTTGTTGATGTTCATCTTATATCCTCCTTTGAAGACACTCTCCATTCCGTTCAACTGCTCTTCCAAGTCCTTTGCTGTCTCTGACAGAATTACAATGTCATAGGCGAACCTCAAAGTTTTTATTTCTTCTCCATGGATTTTAATAACTACTTCGAATTATTCTTTTGTTTCCTTCACTGCTTACACAATATACAGCTTGAATAACATCGGGGAGAGGCTACAACCCTGTCTCACTCCCTTCCCAACCACACGCATATGGAATTATATTTTGGAAAAACCATTACTAGCAAAGAAAATATTCCTAGCGTGAGAACGTGTCGTAAGAATAATGAGTGCTGATGGCTGTAGATGCAGTTGTAGAAACCTTTTCCGGACACTAAAAACTATTACTACTATTTCTCAGTATGTATTTTTACTTACATGTTTCATCAGTAAAAATACTGAGTTGTATAAAAGAAACAGTGACTATCATGAATACAAAGCAAGGAGAAATCACGATTTACCCAATGATTGTAAAAGTCTGACAATTGTGCCGAAGGATGTGCAGTACACTGGCACAAGAGTTTACAATCCTCTCCCTTCAGATGTCAAATACAAGTTCGATTACTAGTCCACGTTTAGGGAGGCTCTGAGGCAATTTATTCTGGGAAGGTCATTTTACAGTGTGGATGAGTTATTTAGCCGCATTGAAAAAAATCTTCGCGAACTATAAAATATATGTACGATTTAATATACTGTAAGACTGAACAGTTATGTAGATGTTAATTTTTTATTTTTACCTTTGTGTGTCGAACTTGGAACTTTTCTGCCTGTGTAATGATTTGTTTAGAAAGATCACACAAACTGTTATATAAAATCTAAAAAAAAAGTAAATTGACACACTCTACACGCTTGTCTCTCTCTCTAATGAGTGAATAGTCATTGTCAATAACTTTCAAACTAAGCATGACACACGTAACTGCGAATAACTATTCAAAACAATTTTATACTGTGGTAAAACAAACTAACCCTCACAATAAAAAGCATAGAAAGGCTGATACATCTGCAAATGAATGAAAAGGAAACTTAGTTTCAGTCGTGTACAAAGTATAAAAGAAAATTTACGAGATAGTTCTTTTAGAGCACTTACTTGCCAAACAAAAATGTCTTCAATTACAACACAACTTTAACCACCAATACGAAGTTTCTAGTAATTTTTTTACAACAAATTCTATCAATGCCGACATGTTTTCGAGAGATCCTCAATGTGTTGGTTTTGACACAGATTTTATTCAGTGAAGATGAGATAAATGACCTGGGTCCGCTGAAACGGCTACCCATCCTTTATGACTACAGTCCAACACCTGAAACTGGTTTTCAGGGTTTTTAAAAATAAGTTGATTTAGTGAAGACACCTTAATGAACGCTGTTGAATATATAAGTTATTATTGGTTTCATTTCTAGCTGACTTCGGTTTCTTATTTTTATTTTTTATTTTTTTTATTTTTTATTTATTTATTTTTGCTTGTAAACCAGTAAGTCGTCTCACTTTCTGGGTTGTTGCATACGTATTTGGAAAAATAGTACAACTTTTTCAGTAAGTTACGAAATTAATTCATGCTAACACTTCAATTTTTCCCTTATCCACAGCCCAGCCCCACGAATGCAGAACTTTACATTATATATAAACGAGTTAACTTTAAGGTTAACATACGCGGTAAAGAAAAAGCATGACCTCCAGTTCTCTCAGCTTGATGTGAACGTTACTGTTTTGAACATCATTTTCGTCTCACGTATTGTGAACCGAACGATCACGAAAGTCGATACACAACTTTTTCGTCTCGATACAGCGTGTGACGTCATAATGACGTCACGTTTGCCGAAGTAATGTGAACTGTTTGTTACCAATCGCGTGACGTCCCTCTCTCACTGTGAGGTGCGTACCTTGTCTTGACAGGCAACTCTCTGGGACAGTTGTTATCGATTCGATCGCAGCTAAATATCTGTGTCATGCTACTCGTCAGTGCTTCTCGTTTCGCTAGCAGCAATTTAAGGTGTGCTCTTGCGTTCCTGCCTGAACGCACCATCGGAAATCACGGCATATTCCGAAAAAAACGGGCAAGTACTAGTGACAAAGGAAAATACAAATGTCATTGCTGGTCTTTTCACCCGCAGGCATTTCGTCTTTTGTTTTATAATAAGAACTCAAGTCACAAAATCGAAGAAAATCATTCCTAAGAGAGCGCACTCTTAATAATATTGAACATTGCACATAGTACATGAATAAGAAAGAACCAGAATCTGTTACAAATGCGAAGATGGGAAAAAGTATTAACTGCGCTACTATAATCATAATAGCACGCCCGACACGCACAACTCATGTACATCTACATCTACATGGATACTCTGCAAATCACATTTAAGTGCCTGGCAGAGGGTTCATCAAACCACCTTCACAATTCTCTACTGTTCCAATCTCGTATAGAGCGCGGAAAGAATGAACACCTATATCTTTCCGTACGAGATCTGATTTCCCTTATTTTATCATGGTGATCGTTCCTCCCGATGTAGGTCGGTGTCAACAAGGAGAAAGTTCGTGATTGGAATTTCTTGAGAAGATTCCTTGGCGACGAAAAACGCCTTTCTTTTAATGATGTCCAGCCCAAATCATGTATCATTTCTGCGACACTATCTCCCATATTTCGCGATAAAACAAAACGTGCTGCCTTTCTATGAACTTTTTCTATGTTCTCCGCCAGTCCTATCTGGTAAGGATCCCACACCACGCAGCAGTATTCTAAAAGAGGACGGACAAGCGCAGTGTAGGCATTGTCCTTAGTAGGTCTGTCATATTTTCTAAGTGTCCTGCCAAGAAAACGCAGTCTTTGGTTACCCTTCCCCACAACATTTTTTATGTGTTCCTTCCAATTTAAGTTGTTCATAATTGTAATACTTAGGTATTTAGTTGAATTTACGGCTTTTAGATTAGACTGATTTATCGTATAACCAAAGTTTAACGAGTTCCTTTTAGCACTCTTGTGGATGACCTCACACTTTTCGTTATTTAGGGTAAACTGCCACTTTTCACACCATTCAGATATCTTTTCTAAATCGTTTTGCAATTTGTTTTGATCTTCTGATGACTTTATTAGTCGATGAACGACAGCTTCATCTGCAAACAACCGAAGACGGCTGCTCAGATTGTCTCCCAAATCGTTTATATAGATAAGGAACAGCAAAGGGCTGTAACACTACCTTGGGGAACGCCAGAAATCACTTCTGTTTTACTCGATGACTTTCCGTCAATTACTACGAACTGTGACCTCTCTGACAGGAAATCATTCCATAAGCACACAATTTCACTACGAGCCGCTTGTGTGGTACAGTGTTAAAAGCCGTCCGGAAATCCAGAAATACGGAATCGATCTGAAATCGCTTGTCAACAGCACTCAACACTTCATGTGAATAAAGAGCTAGTTGTGTTTCACAGGAACGATGTTTTCTAAACCCATGTTGACTGTTTGTCAATAGACCGTTTTCTTCGAGGTAATTCATAATGTTCGAACACAATATATGTTCCAAAATCTTGCTGCATATCGACATTAATGATATGGGCCTGTAATTTAGTGGATTACTCCTACAACTCTTCTTGAATATTGGTGTGACCTGTGCAATTTTCCAGTCTTTGGGTACGGATCTTGCATTATTATCTCCTAAAGACTTACACCTCTAATGTATCGTTAACTGGCATTTAATCGTAACCTACCATACCAAGAGTGAATTGTTTGTAATAAATCTTCGACGCACCATTGCCGTGAAACGGCATACACTCATAACAAGCAAGTTATTATACGAAAAAAAAAACAAGAAATCCATTACGGCGTCTACAAAGTAGAGAGTGAAGTACACTCGTGACACAACAAGCATGCAGGAAGTAGCTTCCTCATTTTAGTCACTCGCCCTGCTACATTAGTCACAGCTTAGGCAACTAGCTGTATTGTGTTATCTCGTTGATAGATGACGTCACGAAGACCTCAAAGACAGGTCACGGCCAATGATATTTACTGACATCGGTTAGTTTCCCTATTCACTTAAGAGACCGTATTGGACTCTGGAAGTAAATACATAGACAGTTACCACAAGATCAGTTTGTTTCATTGAAGCTATAGTGTCACTGAAGAGAGCAAATGTAGCTTGAATGTTATCCTATAACACTACAAAATACACGGCTGGTAATTAAAATTGCAGTAACATGAGGAAGGTATATAAGAATCGTCAAATTTGCATGAAGTGTAATACGTCCTTCAATATGACAATGATTAGCATTTCAATGCGATGGTAAAGGATAGCTTGTACTAACGCCATCTGAATTTCGATTATAAAGCCCTTTTTATACGAGAATTTCTGGCCAAAACCGACTAATCTAAGTGGGTGTATGTCCCGTACTTGTGTGTAAATCAGCCCCAGCCACGTTGCGAGTGGATCAGTGATGTCAGTGATCAGTGGACTGTGCTGAGGGCACAGTTCTGCAATCCTCAGTGTGCTGCAGACCGCGCACGCCCAGAAACAGGGCACTGTGGCGTCGTCTGCTAACACGGGAAATTAACCTGTCCTCGCAGAACTCATTCCTCACGTAGTAATGTATTTTATGTCTTAATCTTTATTATGTTGCTTGCTTTACTTTTGTGACATGCTGAGAAGATTGCTCGAAGTTTTTCCACAAGAGGGACAAAATGTGTGAAAGCAACACAAGAGAGAGGATGTTCTTCTGCAAGGGAGACGGAATATCTAAGAGCAACACACTATGCAGAAACAATAACGTAAATGGATAAACATTTTTACAATTCTTTCAACAGTGAAAATGTCGGATCTATTAAATGGGCAGGTTTTTGTGATATTATTTGACACTTACACAGTCACCTGACATACCTTGCATGAAGAATGGGCTCGTTTACCGAAAGACAAATAGTGGTCTGTAAAGGTGTACAGCCCCATCAAATAGCATGTGTCAAGAAATGGGCTTGTTTGCAGTAAGACAAATATGGGCCTGTAAGGATATGCAGCTCTGTCATGCACCTCGCATGAAGAAATGGGCTCGTTTGCCAAAAGACAAATAGGGATCTGTAAAGGCGTAAAGCCCCATCACATACCTTGATTCGAGAAATGGGATTGTTTGCTGTAAGACAAATAGGGATCTGTAAAGGCATACAGCCCCATCACGTACCTTGATTCAAGAAATAGGCTTGTTTGCAGTAAGACAAGTATCCACACGGACAGTGGGGTGAAGTCTTGAGCTCCACGATCTGTCAGCATGGTAACCATTGTTGGCTTCCCATGGTACGGCAGTAGAGAGTAGTTCACTGACTTCTTCGTGTGGAAATATTGGTCCTGCAGAACAGAGAGAAAAGGGTAAAAAGCTGAACTGGTCTGTTGGACAGTGTGATATTGGTTATAGACGATATAATTTTTGTTGACTTCCTTTCAAAACGGAAAACAGTAACTGGTGAATGCAATGCAGTTTCCTTTACATGTGACTTTCTGTAAAGTACATCTTGCTGCCGAGAAACAATGGGAACACTGAAGCTTTTGAAGTAAGAATTCTTCTAATAACCACTCCATTCACTGATTTTGGAGTTGGAAGACTTCCACATTTTCTCGCATCTAAAAGATTTTTAGTGCAACGTTTTGATCCCTTTGCGTACGGAATCCTCTCAATGAAAGGCCCTGAGCAAGTTACTCTGACGTAAGCGGGAGCTACATCGAAAGACAAACGCTTTCTGACCCATCAGCAGGCTTCCACAGTAAGTGCGAGATTCCTTCAACTTCTCCTTGTAACTCTTTTTTTCCATACATTTTTTCTGGATTTTCACAACGCCTATCAGCATTTAGTTCACTTATTAATTTTCTGAATGGATTCATGAAGGTACAATATGAAATGCAGAAAAAGTGGGAGATACTTTTTTTACGAATAAAAGTTGGCCAACTGTATTATTTCGTTGTTTATTTTATTTTCTTGCTCGTATTTGTTAGTGAAAGCTGCACTTTCAGGGTTTAGAAATATCAGCTGGGACTTATCACCGTACTTTGGTGAAACCGTATCACGTGATATAAAGTGCAGCCCTGAGAAAAAAGACTGACTTCTTCTAGAAAATGATTCACAGTAGACCATGGAGGAAATCATTGATGTTCTTTGAACTTTAAAAAAAGACACACACACACACACACACACATCGCCACAAGAAACTGATCTACGAAAACGTGAAATGTCTTTGAAGAATGTAAATGTATAACACAAAGGCGCAGTCTGGACATTCTAAAGTACAGGGTGTTTCAAAAATAATATACGTATTACAAAGTATTATGTAGTCAATTCATCGACGGCTGTGAAACGGCTTGGTTATAGGAGGAAAAGATACATCGTCTAGTTTATATTTTTTGCCGCTAGGTGTCTGTTGTCTTCTAATTGCTTGGTCATCATCACATGTTGCAAAATGGCCACTTCGCAGTAGAAATAATTTTGTGTAATTCCGCGATTACAGTGCACAGAACTTTTACCGGATTGATCCTCCCATGGATGGAACATTCGCAGCTGGTATCGACGGTCTGTAGACACAGGATGTGTATGTGAAGAGAAGAGTCCTGCCGCCCTCGTGTTTACGACGAAAATGTCGCACGAATTCAAACCGCTTTCCAACGTAGTCCTACAAAATCAAATCGTCGTGCGTCAGTCAGCAGTTACAACTGCCTACAACAACAATTTGGCATGTCTTGAGACGTCACTTGGTTACGAAGCCGTACAACTTACAGCTGTTACGGGCTCTACGTCATGACGACAAACGCAAACGTGTGAAATTTTCTGGCAAGTTTCGCACAACGCATCGTTTTCAGTGCTGAAGCGACTTTCCACCTTAGTGGGAAAGTAAACACACACATTGTGAAACTTTCTGGCAGATTAAAACTGTGTGACCGACCGAGACTCGAACTCGGGACCTTTGCCTTTCGCGGTCAAGTGTTCTACCATCTGAGTTAGCGAAACACGACTCACGCCCGGTCCTCACAGCTTTATTTCTGCCAGTATCTCATCTCCTACCTTCCAAACTTTACAGAAGCTCTCCTGCGAACCTTGCAGAACTAGCACTCCTGAAAGAAAGGATATTGCGGAGACATGGCTTAGCCACAGCCTGGGGGATGTTTCCAGAATGAGATTTTCACTCTGCAGCGGAGTGCGCGCTGATGTGAAACTTTCTGGCAGATTAAAACTGTGTGCCCGATTGAGACTCGAACTCGGGACCTTTGCCTTTCGCGGGCAAGTGCTCTACCATCTGAGTTACCGAAGCACGACTCACGCCCGGTCCTCACAGCTGTATTTCTGCCAGTACCTCAGATGGTAGAGCACTTGCCCGTGAAAGGCAAAGGTTCCGAGTTCGAGTCTCGGTCGGGCACACAGTTTTAATCTGCCAGAAAGTTTCACATCAGCGCACACTCCACTGCAGAGTGAAAATCTCATTCTGGAAACACAAACATTGTTCGAATTTGGGACCTACAGAACCAAATGCACACAGTGAATGTGTACAAGATTCACTCATGATCAACGTCTTTTGTGCGATATCCATTTCATCTGTTTGTGGCCCGTTTTTCTTTGATGGAAACATGGTTAACGTTCAGCAGTATATTGCTATGTAACGGAACTGGTTGTTTCCGAGGCTGAACGGGATCTCCTTTATTTTTCAGCAAGACAATGACCCTCACTCGACTGGCCAAATGCGTGAACATCTGAATGAGCCGTTGGATTGGTCCTCAAGCAGTCGGCGACTCAGCGCTTCTTAACCGGCTGCAACTTTCACCAGATTTGACGCCCTGTGACTTCTTCCAACAGAGTTTCATTAAGGACAACGTATATGTACCAACACCACCACAGAACATAGAAGAGTTGAAGACCCGGATACGTACTGGCATAACAGCAGTGGCGATGGCCATGCTTATCCGAGTTTTGAAGGTATTCGAATATCGGTGTGATATTGTTCGTGTCGCTGGTGGAGGACATACAGAACATCTTTAATCTAAACTTGAGAGATTCGTCAATATGTGTCCCAAGTTGCATAGTTGTACGTATGACGGTTTAATAAATATTTGCGCTCAAAATACGTACATTCTTTTGTAAACAGCCTGATATAGCAATTTTCAGCTACGAAATCACACAACCACAACTTATACGTAATGAAAAGTTAGTCAGTGAACATACTTGGTTTTGTATCCCGCCTGGAAGGCGGCGCGTGGTCTGCTCCTGTAAACTGAAGGGTAGGCCGAATGTAAGAAGTGAGTAGGAGCAGGAAAAGGTGAAATGCTTCGGTACTGCGTATAAGTTAAAACTCTTTCACTAGTGTATGAACATGTACAAATTATAATATTATTTAACTTTGTATGAGATGAGCACGTACATGCGAAGCCGTACATGTATCAACGCTAACGGCTACTAGTAGTTGGACAAACTATCATTGAAGTAACTGAAGTAACAGAGTCTGTAATGGCTAACCTCCTAAGAAGTAGAAACAATGTTGCTTGGTCGTGTCTTTGGAATCAAATGAGCTGAATCTGCAACGGCGGTCGTAGAGCTGCACAGCGCCGGCTAGAGGGCGCTGTCATCGGTGTCCGTGTCGTAGTGCCAACCCAGCAGAGTGCACCTACGTTGTGGAATCGTAGCTATCGATACCTCACTTGGGTCCAAAATAGTTTTAACAAACTTTGGCACAATGAATTCCATTCACCAAAGTCTCATGTTTCATGGTTCTTATATTTTTCTGTTACTTATAAAATCAATTTGTTACAATTTTACATAAAAGCACTTACTTAGGGAAATTTCACTGCTTCGTTTTCCTAAGAATCACATCGTGAGTAATAGTTCTAAGAAAAGTGCGAAGTCCTTGACAGCAGTCTTATTTTTTTCCCAATGCATGCCGGCCGTTGTGGCCGAGCGGTTCTAGGCGCTTCAGTCCGGAACTGCGCTGCTGCTACGGTCGCAGGTTCCAATGCTGCCTCGGGCATGGATGTGTGTGATGTCCTTAAGTTAGTTAGGTTTAAGTAGTTCTAAGTCTAGGGGACGGATGACCTCAGATGTTAAGTCCCATAGTGCTCAGAGCCATTTGAAACATTTGAATCCCAATGCATTCTACCTGTAGATTGGAACTTTAAAAATAAACATTTCATGTAGTCATTGTTTTCGTGCATAAAATTCTTGTAGCAAAGTACGAAATCCTCAAATTAAGCTTGTAAACCCTGAACTTTAATCTTTCGCTCAAATATACGTATGCACTATGCCTATGAGTGTACTTTAAAATGTGTCCACTCTTCGCCTTTATGACGACTCGAGCTCATTCAATCAAGGGTCTGAATCCCTGTGGAGGAATGTTAACGCATTCTTCCCCAAGATCCGAAACCAGAGTACGCAGTGATGTCGGACACTGGGGTCCTGAGCGAAGTCGACGTCCAACTCATCTTAAATGTCTTATGTTGGGTTCAGGTCGGGACTCAGGTTAGGTCACTAGGTCAGTCTACTTCAGGGATGTTGTTACCCACAAATCATTGCCTCAGACACGCTGCTTTATGACAGATTGCATTGTCATTCTCATACATACAGTACTCTATTGTAAGCAGTACACAACACTGCAAAACGCCTTCACATTCCTCTCCATATAGCGTTTCTTGCTACAAGTGAACCACTCTCAAAACATGGTAAACACTCTTATACTTTAACACCAGCTCCTCCGTTCTTCACCGTCGGCACTACACATGATGGCAGATAACGTTCTCCAGCGATTCGCTAAACCCAAACCCTTCCATCAGACTGTCACTTGGTATAGCTTGATTCATCACTCCAAATCACTCGTTTCTGGTCACCCACTGCCCAGTGGCGTCGTTCGATAGATAACCGCAAACGTCGCTTAGCTCTACAGAAACGTGTGGTTTATAAGGAGCTGCGTAACCACTGTACCTCATTTTTTTCAACTCACTACACACATCACTTGTTCTAAATAGTCTGCTTGCAGCACTCTGGAACTCACGAGTAGTTCGTTCCGCTGATTTCACGCGATTTTTTATAACCAGCGCTCGACGATCCCCGGCAATCTGCGCATGGTATCTACCTTGTGCTGATTTAGTCGTGGTTGTTACTCAGTGTTTCCACTTCACAATCAGGTCACCAGCAGTCAACTTGGGCAGCTTTAGAAGGGTTGAACTGTCCCTGATAGAACCGTTATTCGGGTGACCTCCAACGACTAGTCCACGTCACTTAGCTCTTCCCATCGACCCATTCTGGTGTTACTCCCTCTGTACTGATAACACAGTACTCCCTGTCTCCTTTCACCTGGCGGATCCGCCTCTTGTGACATCTGGTGGTCAGTTCAGCAATACATAGCGGTGTTCGAATACATTTGAGCGAATTGTGTTTATATTCTTTCTAGCAGTTTGTTGCTTTTTCCAAAGGCCCAGCCCAGTTTGTAGCTCGTGATACACGGAAGCGCCAAGGAACTGGTATAGGCTTGCGTATTCAAATACAGAGATATGAAACAGATAGAGTTCGACGTTGCGGTCGGCAACGCCTATATAAGACAAGTGCCTGGCGCAGTTGTTAGATCGGTTACTGCTGCTACAATGGCAGATTATCTAAATTTAAGGGAGTTTGAATGTGGTGTCACAGTCGGCACACGAGCGATGGGACACGGCATCTCCGAGGTAGTGAAAAGTGCGGATTTCCCTTACGACCATTTCACGAGTGTACCGTGAATATCAGGAATCCGGTAAAACATCAAATCTCAGACATTGCTGCTGCCGGAAAAAGATCCTGCAAGAACGGGACCGACGACGACTCAAGAGAATCGTTCAGCGTGACAGAAGTACAATCTTTCCGCAAGTTGCCGCAGATGTCTGTGCTGGGCCATCAACAGGTGTCAGCGTGAGAACCATTCAACGAAACATCATCGATATGGCCTTTCGGAGCCGAAGGTTCCACTGGTGTACCCTTGATGACTGCACGGCGCATAGCTTTACGCCCCGCCTAGGCCCATCGATACCGACATTCGACTGTTGATGACTGGAAACATGTTCAGATTGTATCGAGCGGCTGGATTTGTACGGTTATAGAGACAACCTGATGAATCAATGGACCCTGCATGTCAGCAGGGGACTGTTCAAGCTGGTGAAGACTCTGTAATGGTGTGGAGTGATATGGGACCCACGATACGTCTAGATACGATTCTGACATGTGACACGTACGTAAGCATCCTGTGTGATCATTTGCATCCACTCTTGTCCATTGTGGATTCCGACGGACTTGGGCAATTCCAGCAGGACAATGCGACACCCCATACGTGCGGAATTGCTGCAGAGTGGCTCCAGGAACACTCTTTTGAGTTTAAAGACTTCCGCTGGCCACCAAACTTCCCAGACATGAACGTTATTGAGCATATCTGGGATGCCTTGCAATGTGCTGTTCAGAATAGATCTCCACTCTCTCGTACTCTTACGGATTTATGGACAACCCTGCTGGATTCTTGGTAGTAGTTCCCTCCAGCACTACTTCAGACATTAGTCGAGTCCATGCCACATCGTATTGCGGCACTTCTGCGAGCTCGCGGGTGCCCTACACGACACTAGGCAGGTGTACCAGTTTCTTTGACACTTCGGTGTATTGCTTGGTGGTGTCTCTCCCCTACATCTAAACTACACTATGCAGCTCTCTGTAAACTGCATGGCAGAGCGTACTTCCCATTTTACCACTCTTAAGTTTCTATACGTTCCATTCGCGTATTGAGCGTGGGAAGAACGGTTGCGTAAATGTTTCTGTTCGCGCTATAATCAATCTAATCTTGTATTAGCAGGTCCTACGAGTGCGACTTGGAACAGGTTGCAGTGTATTCCTAAACTCCTCACGTTATACGCTTTCTTGAAACTTTGTAAATAGGATTCCGCTTTATAGTTGGCATCTCTTTCCACGTGTGTGTGAGTTCAAGTTTTCAGTATCTCATTGTCGCTCTCCCGCGAGTCAAAGATACCTGTGACCATTTGCATTGCCTTTTCATTGTATGCGTTCAATAAACTTAAGTGAGGGTCCCACACACTTCTGCAACATTCTAAGATGGTTCGCAAGATTTTTTCGCTTACAGCCTTCTTCGCAGATTTATTTCATTTTCCCAGTGCACTATTTTGTCCAACTATTGAGCTATGTATTCATTCCATTTCACATACCTAAAAATTTTAACATCCTGGTATGTATGCGTAAGTTATACAAGTTGTGACTCTCTGAAAATTTTTGGAAATTTGTGGTAAGAGCCCATGGGACCAAACTGCTGAGGTCATCTGTCCCTAAACTTACACACTACTTAATCTAACTTAAACTGACTTCCGCTAAGGACAACACACACGCTCATGCCCGAGGGAGGCTTCGAACCTCCGACGGGATGGGACCGCGCAAACCGTGACAAGGCACCCTGGACCACGCGGTGACTCACTGAAATTGCAGTTATAGGGTACCGCGTTTTAATAATCTTCTTGTGAATGTTGAGACGTGGAAAATTCTATATTTCTCAACACTGAAAACAAGTTGCCAATCTTTGCACCACTTCGAATTTTTTTCAAAAAATTTGATGGCTATCCGTGCAGGTTTTCTTTTCGGGCAGCGATTCATAACAAGTAACTACATACTGCCAATGGTCGCAATGTATTTCTCTAGGACATGCCTGAAGTTACTTGTATGTCTGTCAATGACTTACCCTACTACGAAATCCTCTGTCCAGTCACAAATTTTCTTTGACACCTCACATGACAGCGCTTTCGTCAGTATGTGTTCGTATGTTGCTAAGTCAACTGCCTTTCAATAACTTTCTTTTAGAAATTCTTGCACCCAGCTATGTATAAGTTGAGTGATTCCATCAGTGACTCTAAGATATAGTCGTCATAAGGTATTAAGTTTTTATATTTTGAGGAGAGAAAGTTCTACATTTCCTAACATCTGAGAGACTGCACTCCCTGACTGCCTTCATCAATGGTTTTCGTGAAATTACATGAGAAAAGCGCGAGCTGGCTTTCACATGACCAATGTTTGTGGAATCCATGATGGATAGCATGGGAGGGGGGAGGGGGGATCATTCTGCCCGAAGTACCTCATTAGAGATGAGCTCAGAATATATTTCGCAGTCAACACACTATAGCCTGAGAAATTTTACCATACATCATGATCTTATTCTGTCCTTTGAGTTGACATATAACGCAACTAAATACATATTTCATACACTGTAATTAACAGTTCAGGTATGCGCCTTTAGAGACGAGTTCCGGTGAGAGGACAATGCATACACTCTGCTACTTTTCTGTCGGCACTGTCTCCTGACCTCATTTAAGCCACTCGGATTCTCCCTTCACCATCTGACATGCGCTGCCGACCGACCGGAAACCATTGTTCAGAAGCCTTGCTACTTTCGCCAGCGCGAATTCTGAAGGTGGTTTCGCGCAGATTTTACACGCCATGGTGAAACCAATAAACAGGAGCATAAAATTGGTTTCGAGTTTATGCGAGTAACTAAATTTCATATTCAAAAGTAAGTTCCCAGTCTGTCCTTAACAGAAATTCCATAAGTAGCGTATGCTTACGAATTGAAACGTGGACATTAGATGGGCAGTAAAACAACTGACGATTGGCCAACGAGCAACGCAGAGGTGCACAGTGGATATAATAAGAAAGGACAGAGAATTAAAGAAAAGGAATTTGAGAAATCTTTCGATATGAATGGCAGAATTAAAAAACGGACGACAATAAACTTCATAAGTGTTATGGAAAGCTTAAAGCGCGAAACAAAACTAGTAACTAACTCTGGAGAGAAAAGGAAAGATGAGATAAAAAAATCAAAGAGTGAGACAAGCGTTCCTCTTTCGTTACTCATCTGAACAACTATTCTGACGGTGTCCTCAATAACTGGAAATCAGAGAATTATCCGGGAATTAAATTAGACAGACAATATTTGACACCATAATTAGTGTAACTACAAAACCAGAAAACTGTAAAAAAACAAAATTTTATAAAATTATAGCGGCAATATTAATATTGTGCTCAGAGAGACTTGGGCAGTTAGAAAGAAAGATGACAGCAAACTATAAGCATCAGAGACGAGATTCTTGAGGAGAATGAAAGGCTGCCCAAGAAGACTTCTAAGTAATAGCGCAAACGTTTGTAATGAGTTGACTGAATGTGCTGTTAATGGGGAAAACACCCAATGAGGAGACAGATGGAAGCAACTTAGGATCAGCATCAGAAGTAAAAGACTACCCTAAGAAAACTGGGTTATAACCGAAAGTAAGGAGAGACGTTGGTCGACTAGTAACTGATAGGTAGAAACGTTTTGAAGACGGAAGAGGCAAACGTTTATGTCCAGTATGAAAGACGATGATGACAGCGTGCTAATTCCGCCATATACCTCATGGTCGAAAAAGAGGAGGAGGATCAGATTTCACTTTGGATAAACAGGTACTTAAAGAAATGACGCAACTGCTGATGAAAAACCTTTCAAAAGCTCTCACACCGATCTATGCTGTGATAAAAATTCTAATTAGCTTTGATTAATCTATATTCAAAATGATTGCGTGATTCACACCTGCAAGTAGGATCGAGTTAGATACTTCGAGGACCACACGATATCGCATCACATCTACAATTTACGTACGTACTCTGCAAGCCAGCGTATGGTACGTGGTGGAGGGTACCCTGTACCACTGTTAGCCATTTCCTCTCCTCATCAACCTGCAAACAGAGCTAGGGAAAAACGAATGTCTATATTCCATTGTATGAGCCCTAATTCCTCATATCTTATCTTAGTGGTCCTTAACCGAAATATATGTTGATAGCAGCAGAACCATTGTGCAGTCAGCCTCAAATGCTGGTTCCCTAAATTTTCTCAATAATGTTCCTCGAAAAGAGAGCCGTCTTCCCTCAGAGATGCCAATTTGAGTTCCCAAAGCACCGCCACAGTACTTGCGTGTTGTTCGAACCTACTTGTAACAAATCTAGCAGCCAGCCTCTGTCTTCCAAGGGAAACGGAAGGCAAGTGGGATTCATAAATCAGCTTTTTAGATTTTAGCATATTTGAAATGCCAGGTCTTTCCTGCGTGAAACAGTTTTGTTTTACATCGTGCGATATGATGGTTTTCTTGACCCTCTGTGCAATCTGGGGACGGTGACAGCAAGGCTTATGACCGGGTATGTGCACAACAACCCTATGGTCGTAATGTCACAGTTTCTAAATTAGAGTGCATTGGGCATGTCTGTAAGAGAATGGGGTCCAGGTTGAGAAGATTATTGAAAGAAAAGTAAAAAATACTATTGGAAGATGGTAAGAAGATAGGTGGTAAAGGTCGCCTGACAAACGTTGAAATAGAATACAGAATTATTATGGCTTGGCCATAAGAAGAAATGTAGGTAATTTAGAAAACATGAAAAAAGCTGTATGGGCTATCTTTTTCCATTAGCTTTCCACAAATGAACATCCAGTGCACAGTCTTTGGGTCAAATGGTTCAAATGGCTCTGAGCACTATGGGACTTAACATCTGAGGTCATCAGTCTCCTAAGACTTAGAACTACTTAAACCTAACTAACCTAAGGACAACACACACATCCATGCCCGAGGCAGGATTCGAACCTGCGACCGTAGCAGTCGCGCGGTTCCGGACTGAAGCGCCTAGAACCGCTCGGCCACAGCGACCGGCCGCACGGTCTTTGCCCGAATGTTTCTGACACTTGGTACAAGTACAGGAGAAGTGCCAGATATGACCACAAACATTCTTTACCTGCAACAATAATGAACTAAATTAATCCCATATTTTGAGGCCTTTGTAAGGATACCTTGTTGAAGAAATGTCTTCATGGGAATACCCAAAATTTAAATGAATGTGTGAATTCTGTCATTTGGAACTGGTTACTGACAACTGTATTTGTTCAGCTTACAACCCTAAAATTTGGCGTTTATGGTGCTATTTTATGCTTCAATGATAGTGTAATTAGAAAACTGGATGTTTGGAATTACTGGGCATAAAATCTAGTGTACATACTGTAAAACCCTTGGTGCAAATAGATAAAGAGGGAATCCGCAAAGCAGATATTGCTAATTTAAAGTGTACGAAAGAAGCAAGACAGAAAAGAAGATCAGTATGATTCAGATGGTCCTCAGTATGGTGCAGGAAAATATTAGTCGTAATTAGTTCTCATCAATAACTATACTAGAAATGCAATATAAAACTTTAAATGGATTTTTCTCAAAACTACATTTTTTTTACTTTCAGGTAGGCTACCATTATTTGATAAACTAACGGGGTTAGAAACATGAAATTTGGTCAATGTGTACTGCAGATGGTAATATGTTATTACCAGTAAATTGAGAACCCCCAAACTATCAGAAACTGTTTTATAATAATTGATGTACAAAAAATAGTTAAATTTTACTCGTGAAAGAATAAAATTTTTTTCTTCAAAGCCATAAGAGGTGTTATGTTCATTTTACTTAGAAATTGAGGCATAATATACACATATGCAGTAAAAATTTCATTGTTTTATCACTTATAGTTCTTTTAAAAAGTGTACCTATTCAAAGGGTAAAACAGCATTGGCAGAATAGAGATAAAAATTGCCTTCCGTCTCACCTTAATCCAACCTCGTGTGAGTCCCAAACTTTCGAGCCGTACTCAAAAATAGATCGCACTATCGTCCTACATGCGGTCTCCTATACAGATGAACCACACTTCTCCAAAATTCTCCCAACCGAAGTGGACCATTCGCCTTCCCTACCATAATCCTCACTTGCACGTTTCATTTCATATGGCTCTGCAGTGTTACACGCAGACATTTAAACGACATTACTGTGTCCAGCAGCACACTGCTAATGCTGTATTCGAACATTACAAGTTTGTTTTTCCTACTCATCTGCACTAACATTGCTCTACATTTAAGGCTAGATGGCTTTAATCGCATCAACCATAAATTTTGTCTGTCAACTTGTATCCTCCTACAGTCACTCAATGACGATACCTTCTCGTACACCACAGCATCATCAGCAAGCAATCGCTAATTGATGCCCATCCTACCGCCAGATGATTTCTGTAGACGGAGAATAATAGCGGTCCAATCACACTCCCATGGGGCACTCCTGACGATATTCTTGTCTCTGATCAACACTTTCCGTCGAGGACAACATACTGGGATCTATTACTTAAGAAGTCTTCAAGCCGCTCACATATCTGGGAACCTATACCATATGTTCGCACCTCTGTTAACAGTCTGCGATGGGGCACCGTGTCAAATGCTCTTTGGAAATCTGGGAATATGGAATCTGCCTGTTGCCCCTTCTTCCTTAGTTCACAGCATATCATGTGAGAAAAGGGCAAGCTGAGTTTCACATGAGCGATGTTTTCTAAAGCCGTGATGATTCGCGACAGAAGCTTTCCGGTTCAAGGAAATTTATTATATTCAAATTGACCTTCGCTGGGTGGCATTTGTTAGCAGAAGCGGTGGGCAGGTGAGACGTGACACCACATTGTGTACCTGCACGTGTAAGTTTCCGCTACTAATTGTGATTAACCATGAAATTTTTTGTTAGTTCTTAATAAAGCATACAGAACAAATATTTGTGTTAAGGAATGTGTTGTGTGTCGGTGGGAGCGCGTGGCGAGGTAAGACCGCCGCAGGCAAACCCGGGGGCGGCGACCCGCCGTCCCTGGAGCGTCGGCCACGGCCGGCCTTCAACTCTGGAGTCCAGGCCGACCTCCAGTGCCTACTCCCGGTAGGCTAGGCTACTACCCTGGCGACGCACATCCGCCGCTCTTCCCTGCTAGCACAGCCTCGCGCGGGACTGCCGAACAACACTCAGTTCGTCCCGACATTACTACTGCGTGATGTGGTGCAACGGTTCGTATGCGGGAAAGCGTAGGTGCCCAAATTCCAGTCCATCCAACCTGACATACAAAAAACTGAAGAAGTGACACACAAATGATCAGGTACCTCACGTCGGAAGGTACAGGAGTATGCAGACATCATTGTGTAATGTGGAATCGGCCACTAGATACGAAGAGGGGCCTACCCGCCAGTAACAAACGAGATGAAGAGTGTTGTGTTGTCAGTAGAGATGCAGTAACAGCAGAATGGGCCAGTCAGGAGAGCTGACTGACTGGCAACATGGACTTAGTCATTGGATGTTAACTGAGTAACCAATCCATCAGGTTGATTTCAACCTTCTGGTAAACCTTCCGGGATGTAAGGTCGTGGTCCATGAAACTCTTCAGCTCCTAACGTTTCGTCCAGAGCTGCGCTGGACATCTTCAGAGGGGTGTTTCTCCTCCGGTGAGTCTTGCCGACTGACGGCAAGACTCACCGGAGGAGAAACACCCCTCTGAAGATGTCCAGCGCAGCTCTGGACGAAACGTTAGGAGCTGAAGAGTTTCATGGACCACGACCTTACATCCCGGAAGGTTTACCAGAAGATATGTCATCCGGTCGTGAAAGCCTTCATACTATGATTGATTTCAACCCTTCTGAAGGTGTCCAAATCGACCGTTGCTGGAGTGACTGTGAACTGGAAACGCGGAAGAACAACCAAAGCTAAATCAATACTAGGTAGACCTCATGTAGTGACGGACAGGGGCATTGGTGGTGGTAAAAACACACTTGTGAGTTCCAGAGCGCTACCAACAGTCCTGTTGGCACAATGACTGACCACAGGGTACTATGGTCGAGCAGCTCCCCACAAGCCACACATTTCTATAGTCAATGCTAAATGAAGGCTGACGTAATGCAAAGGGCGACGCCTGTGGACAGTGGATGACTGGAAGCAAGTGATTTGCAGTGGTGAATCATGTGGCAGTCCGAAGGAAGACTTCGCTTTTGGGGGCTGCCTGGAGCACGTTGTCTGCCACCCAGTGTAGTACTAACAGTGAAGTACGGAGGTGGCGGTGTCAACGGTGTGGAGGAGTGGGGGGGGGTCTTTCGTGGTTTTGGTGTGGTCCCATTACCGCGCTTAAGAAAACGCTAAACGCGGAAGGATATGGACACATTTTACAGCATACAGTAATGTAGAGGGACTGCTCGGAGACGATGACTGTTCGTCTGAGAATGATTAAGCAACCTATCGTTAAGCCGCGGCTGTGAGGAAACCATTTGTGAACAATAACTTTCCTGAAATGGACCGGCTTTCGCAGAGTCCCGAGCGGAACTCAATGGAACAGCTTTGGGATGGTCTTTTTTTATTTTATTTAGAATCTGGCTAATACAGATATATCATGAAATTAAATTACGTATACATATGTACATGTTGACACACAAGAAACAAGTTTGTCTTTACAACTGAATATCCAGCCCTTCAATACAGCGCACTGCATCTGGAGCTGCTAGCAGGAAGTCCTCTTTGGCGCCGTGATAGGCTCCAATCCTGCATTCACTGACAATGTGGTGAACCGTCTGGTATGGAGCCCCGCAGTCACAGGCTGGATCAGGCAGCTTCTTCCACTTAAAGAGAGCATTCCTGCATCAGCCATGGCCGGTACGGGCCATGGCCGGTACGGATTCTGTAGAGAGTAGTCCAGGTCTTGCGTGGTAGGTCGAATCCACTTGGAAGTTTAGCATCTGGGAAGATGTTATGCAGGTACACATCTGTCACTGCTTCCCACCGACCGTTCCGTTCTTGAAGAGGTTTGAAATTCTTAGCAACCATGTCAACAGCATCGCACAGAGTTGGATGGCGTGATTTCAGTCTCTTGCGATTTAAAAGTGGCAGGTCGCTATGCACGGGTAGGTTAGAATTCCTGGAGATCTTGTGGAATTCTCTCATAAGGGCGGTACATCTGCGTAGATCAGGAGGCATTATACCGGTTAACGGTGGAAGCCAATAAACTGGAGTAGATATGATTGTGCCAGATATTATGCGCATTGTCGTATTCAGCTGGGTATCAACAAGCCTTGTATGATGACTGTTCGTCCAAACAGATGCACAATACTCAGCACTTGAGTACACCAAGCCCACAGCTGAAGATCGCAGGGTGGTTGCTGAAGATCTCCAGGTAGTTCCGCATAGCTTATGGAGGATGTTGTTTCGAGTCCCTAACTTTTGAGCTAAGTTAAGAAGGTGTTGTTTGAAGCATAGTGTACGATCCAGGATGACACCAAAATTTTTGGGTTCCAATTATGACGAAGAATTCTGTCTCTGAAACTTACTTCCAGTTTTACGTTTGCCAACCGGTTATTTAGATGGAAGCAACACACTTCTGTTTTACTCACGATGGGTTGGAGTCTCCAGATTTTGAAGTAATTATCTAATGCAGACAGGTCATTGGCTAGAATCTCTTCTGTTGTCTTCATTTCCTGGTGTTTTAAGGCTAGATCTAGGTCATCGGCAGAGCAGTATTTTCTGGACGAAGTATCAGGTAGATCAGATAGATATAAGTTGAACAGTACGGGTGACAGAACTATTCCTTGGGGCAATCCGTTGTTCAGCTTTCTTTCCTTACTTATGTTGCTTCCAGTGATTACCTGGAACTTCCGATCACTTAGAATGCTGTTAATCAGTCGAGACATTGTTCTGCAGGGTATGATGCGGAGAAATTTGTAGATAAGGCCTTCCCTCCACACAGTGTCGAAGGCGGCAGTTAGATCAACAAATGCCACAGATGTTTTCTGCTTCATTTAGTATCCTGACTCTATGAAGGATGTGAGAGACAATACTTGGTCGCAGCAGCTACGTCATGGTCTGAAGCCTGCCTGGGATGGTCTTTGATCTCATATATAATGAATAGGAGGTCGTGGTTGTGATATCGTCAGTCATACGACCACACCGCCGCCTGAGAGATCGATTCGCCGGAAGCGATTCTTTCGATAAACGGAACAGAAGAAGGGCTGTGTTAGCCAAAGAGTACACAGCCGGTCGCAGTACTTATGCTCGCAGCGTAGCGCCGCTAGGCCACTTCATGTGTAGTAGGAGTGTAGTGCAGTTGTGCCAGTCTACAGTTCGTAGCCGCAATCAGTGGTCAGCCAGTGCCGATGTTAGTCAGTCACCGTCTGCAGCTCACTCATTGCTGCCGTTGAGCCTTTGTAACCCAGTTCCAAGTTAGTCTTCAAATTCACCAGATTCGACATTCCAGATTACGAGAGATTAATTCGTCAATGCAAGATTTGTGACTTGTAAATTATGTCATTCTACAGACGCTTAGTCTAGTCGCGTCTTCTATAATTGTCAACCAACAGATCATAGACTACAACAAAGTTAAGTAATAAATACTTTCTTATTTTGTACTCCTGCTAATTAATTGTGTTTTCCTGTTGTAGGTACTAAGCAGGCTTGGGACAGTAGAACCGACGTTTCCACCTCCTGGCTACCTCATATTTGCTACCTCATGTTGATGGACCTGGTTATGGTGGAAGATCGAGAGCCATCAGTGGTTGTTAAAATCAGTGGTAAGATGTAGGCCGAATCACCTATTTACACTGTAGATAGATGGCTGAGCTGACATTTTAACATTGCCTTTGGGATGAGTTAGAACGTCGACCTCGTTCCACACCTCAGCTTTCGAGACCCTTCCATGGTTTCGGCTCTTGAGAAAGCATGCGCTGACGTTCCTCCACTGACATTAAGACAAGCCGTTAAAAGTGTACGCAGCAGATCTCAAGACATCATAAAGGCGAAGAGTGGACGCACCTCGTATTAATATCTATTAATAAATGTGGCGATGCTTTTGGTCCCATATTGTGCATCTACGTATAAGCTGCGTCGTTAGAAAATGGTAGCTTATTTGCAGGAACCCTTGTAGAGGACCGACTCTTAGTGTTGTGACGGGCAGTTGAACCTGAAAGCAATTATACGTAACGTTTGTCACATAAATCGTTGAAAAGACTCGTTATACGTTTGATGACACCATTGCCAAATGATCGGAGTAAACTGTTATAAAACCATTAAATGCCTGAGAACAGGCGTAAGGAGTGGTTTAATGAGGAACTCCCGTACAAAACTATTCGTAGGGCAGGCAGATGCCGCTCCCAGATACTTTGGATAATCAACAGAAAGTGATGCTTACGGAAGCCTCGTTCGCTTTGTACTTGGGTACAATTGTGCATTCAGGGACTCTTAGCTGGTAGGACTGAAAGAACCAAAAGAGGAGACCAAAACAAGAGCGGGGCGTTTCTTCACAGGTTCGTTTGGAACGCGTGGAAGCGTCGAGGAGATATTAGTCCAAGTCTAACGCAGACAAGACAGGCGTGAATCGCTGCGTAGTTTACTGTTAAAAGTTTTGCAAGTTACGTTCCTAGAATAGTTAGCCACCACACTGATTCCTCCTACAACAGATCAGGAACTTAATATTAGATATATTTGAGCCTACACGCAGATATACAAAGTTGTAAGTAGTTTGTTTGTATGTTGGCAGCACTATAGACTATGTTAACCCATTTCTGCCTAGCGTAACATATATGTCACGGAACAGCCTGTCATTGTTTTCTCTCATTGGCAACAATGCCTGCGTTTGGAGTGGCTATTGTTGTATGGCTTTCAGATAAGGAGGCTTTGTTGTTCATGTTTAGGTAGGTTTCAGTCAGTTCCAAGCATCAAATGGTCGGTGACTGGTGCTTCAAGTACGGAAGACTTTTCTGAGTGAGATCATGTCTTGGAATAAGAAGTAAGTGTCATTATTTATCGCAAATTATATTGCAATTTGTTTAAATTATGGTTGATTATAATGTTAAAAGTACTGAAATTTACGTTAATGGTTGTCTACAAAATGCAATTCTTATTTTTGTGGCTCCAAATACAGTTTTATTTTTGTGTTGCATGTATGTCACGCTAGGGAAAACAATGAAAATAACGATTCGTTCTCTTTAGAGGTCGATCTCTCCATGAGATGCTGGCTATTCTTGAAGAGGAGGAAGAGGATGCAACAGATATATTTATTGAACCTCCTGAAGCTAATGTGGATTCGGATGAAGATTCTGGGGAAGAAGATGGGGAAGGAAACGTCGATAATCTAGGTCCAAGGCAACTCCAGGCTGGTGCAGAAGTGGTTTTAGCAAGTAAAAACAAGTTAGTGAACATGAGATTAATTTCTCTACTGTTGATAAACCAGATGAACAGGAAAAGTCACAGATCTTAAAAACTGTAATCAGAGATTGGAAAAAAGATGATCTGTGTAGTGTTAGTTCTGTATTTCCTGAGAGTGATGATAGTAAATACAGATTTTTCACAATAAAGGATGGCAGCCAAAAACAGTTGCAGGATAGAATTTTTTTATTAAAATTCTTGACCAAGGTTTCGGTACATATAAATATACCTTCATCAGAAGTAAAACTTCCTGAATAGAAAGACACATTCATTAGAAAAGCCATATCAACGAAAGTGAGAAACAGAAGCTTAAATAACGGTGAAATTGCTAAAGTAATACAGGCATACAATCTTTAGTACTTACTAAAATTACATCATGTACTGGAGAATAATAAAACAATTATGCCAAAAGGCGTCGTCAGTAATTAAAATATCATCTCCATTTGTACAACATGTGTAATGGGCACAGGATCAAAGCGAACAGTTTAACAATGTTACTTCGCCTATGAACTGTTGAGACACGAGTGTGAAGGCACTAAGGTAGATTGTTTCGCCGAGAGAGGGCACTTGCATGTGCCAGACTCGCGCATATTACAATCCATAAATACATACACAAGCGCATCAAAAATTATTAAAGGTTGTGTTAATTCAAACTTTGTCTTAATAAATAAAGCGTATCACGCCAATTAAAGACATTTATGTAAACTAGAAATATAGAACCAAATTTACCTGTGTCCTAGTGTCAAACGGATAAAGCTTGCGCTTGGAACATCTAACGAGAGGGGGCACTACTGTAATGCGCGAGAGTCTCGCGTAACGTAGGCAGTGAAATACATACTAGCGAAACAACCAAAATGTTATAATAAAACGAAACCATCTGTCTGTATGAATAAAACATAGTAGTCATTTGTTAATTATGAATTTCAATGTGTATGTGTGGTTAAATGACTACTATGTTTTATTCATACAGACAGATGGTTTCGTTTTATTATAACATTTTGGTTGTTTCGCTAGTATGTATTTCACTGCCTACGTTACGCGAGACTCTCGCGCATTACAGTAGTGCCCCCTCTCGTTAGATGTTCCAAGCGCAAGCTTTATCCGTTTGACACTAGGACACAGGTAAATTTGGTTCTATATTTCTAGTTTACATAAATGTCTTTAATTGGCGTGATACGCTTTATTTATTAAGACAAAGTTTGAATTAACACAACCTTTAATAATTTTTGATGCGCTTGTGTATGTATTTATGGATTGTAATATGCGCGAGTCTGGCACATGCAAGTGCCCTCTCTCGGCGAAACAATCTACCTTAGTGCCTTCACACTCGTGTCTCAACAGTTCATAGGCGAAGTAACATTGTTAAACTGTTCGCTTTGATCCTGTGCCCATTACACATGTTGTACAAATGGAGATGATATTTTAATTACTGACGACGCCTTTTGGCATAATTGTTTTATTATTCTCCAGTACATGATGTAATTTTAGTAAGTACTAAAGATTGTATGCCTGTATTACTTTAGAAATTTCACCGTTATTTAAGCTTCTGTTTCTCACTTTCGTTGATATGGCTTTTCTAATGAATGTGTCTTTCTATTCAGGAAGTTTTACTTCTGATGAAGGTATATTTATATGTACCGAAACCTTGGTCAAGAATTTTAATAAAAAAAATCTATCCTGCAACTGTTTTTGGCTGCCATCCTTTATTGTGAAGAATTTTAACAGTTGCTGCTGCAGCCATTTTTAAAATCTTGTAAATACAGATAATTATCTCCAGTTCAGTGCTTCGAATTATTTTGGAACGACGAAGTAATTGAATTTCTTCTCACTGATTCGAAGAAGTATGCTTTGTTCAAGAACTGCTCAGATCCAAAAATAACATATGAAGAGATAAAAAGTTTTCTAGGAATTCTAATTCTTTCTGGCTATAATCCTTTACCTAGCAGAAGATATTACTGGGATTCTGGATTGGACATAAGAAATGAAATGGTCCACAGTACGATGAGAAGGGACAGGTTTGAAACGATTAGGAGATTCATTCACTCGTGTGGCAACACAAAAATAGATGATAATGATAGAATGTGGAAACTTCGTGCATTAATAAATATGCTAAGAAAAAAGTTTGCTCTCCACTTTCAGCCTGAGCAAGATTTGACTTACGATGACAGCATGATAAAGTATTTTGGCAGACATGGATGTAAACAGTTTTGATTTGGGTACAAAGCATGGTGTCTAAACACAACCATGGGTTATCTAGTGGACTTTCAAATATACCAAGGAGCTGATCCTCAAAGGAATGAAAAATATGATAAAGCATTTGGAAAATGTGCTGCTCCTTTGATTCAAATGATCGATTCTCTTCCTCAAAAGAACAAACGTCTTCCTTACTGGTTTTATTTTGACAACCTGTTTACATCGCAAACAATGTTGATTTACCTGAAGCAAAGAGGTTTTGGTGCAACTGGGACTATTCGTGAAAATCTTCTGCCTAAAGATTGTCATCTCATACCTCCTAACACTATGTCCAAAAGGAATAAGAGAAGAGATTTTGATTACAAGATCAGCAAGGAAAGTGGAATAATCGTTCCAGATGGCTAGATAATTCTACAGTAACAATTGCTTCCACAGACCATGGTATCAGTCCAGTTAGCACCGTTGCCCGATACTCTATCCAAGAGAAGAAAAGAATACTTCTACCTCGAACTAATGTAATTGGAGAATACGACAAAAATATGGGAGGAACTGACCGAATGGATGAAAACGTAGCATTATATAGAGTGAGTGTCAGAGGAAAGAAATGGTGGTGGTCAATTTTTACATGGCTTCTAGATATCTCTATACACAATGGGTGGCTTCTTCATAGAAAGACTAGTGTAAATATGCCTCAGCCACACTTAAGGCGCTACACTCTATTCAAACCAAGGCAGAGTGCTGCACGATATTAGATATGATGAAACAAATCATCTGGTAGCCTTGGTGCCAAGAAAAAAAGAAGACGCTTTGCGGCGGAAAGCTGCAAAGGAACTCCAAGAACAATGTGCTGCAAATGTTATGTTGGTTTGTGCGTAGAATGTTTTCTGCCATATCACAGAAAGTGAGTACTGTCGCCTGAACTTGATGTAAATCACATACAGTGTATTATTTTACTTGCTGTCATATATTCTGCCTAAAATGTATGTTCTGCCTAGCGTGACATATATGTTACGCCCTTTTATGTTTTGATTGTTGTATTGCTTTTCTTTGATGACAATAAACACATAAATATCTAATTTGTAGAAATCAGAAGAATAAAATAATTAAGGCAGAAATGGGTTAATATCGCTGACAGCGCTCTGCGCCCTCGGCAAGATTGAACGGACTAGCAGTTAATGAGTGCATAGGGAAGTGTATGGACATGATATTCTTAGTGGAGACTCTGTGTTGCCAGGAAATGCATTGTAAAGTCAGATGAAATGATGTTTTTATAAGAAAATACGGAAGGAAATGTATGACGACAGATGTATGGTTGATAATGTTTGGGCAGTGGAAATATTGACAACTATATAATTTTTGGAACTGGATGTCACATGAATAAGGTAAAATTTTCTAAATACATTGTCTGCTCTTCTTCAAAATCTTTCTTTTTGCTGATCATATGCCTCCTGGTAGCTAGAGTCTATAGTAGTTAGAATCTTTTTATTCAGTTGGCAGTTGTTACTGCTTGCTGTAGTTGCTGTAGTTCGTGTTACGAAGATTTTCTGTGGCGAAGCACCCCTCGCTGCACCCTTGCACGTTGTTATTCGATCTACCCACTTAACGTTCAGATTACTTCTGTTAAGGGGCTCTGGAAAGGCTCAAAATCATGAAAAGTTCAATTTTTAATTTTTTGCGTTTTCTGAATCTGCAGGCTATTACCTTTTAATAGATATATAATTTATTCAATTCTGAAGACTACAACTATTTTTAAATTTTTTTTGAAATGTGTTCTACATGGGCGTGACCCACTGTGGCGCTGTTAAACTGCTGTCAAATGGTGTTATTATTAACGTCCGTGTTCATCAGGTACATTTTAGTGATGTGAGATAAAGTATGTGTTGTGGCTAGCCTGTGATGGTTCAATATATATCGCTGGTGTGATTGTCGATTGTTTCATGTTTATTTACTCTGTCGTTATCTCGAAAATATTCGGAATTAATTCTGTTTCTTGAGTCTCTGTTTTGTTGAAGTATAATAATGAGTAAAAGTAAAGTTATTAGAAATCCTCTGAAGGCTTTTAAGAAAAGGAGAAATGTTGGAAAGCCAAAGGTATGTGTTATTACTGTAAACAATAAAGTCGATAACCAAGTGAGTGAACCTAACCTCTCAAGTACACCTGCCCATAGCAGTCAAAGTGGGAAAGAAAATACTTCACAGAAGAAGCTTGGTTCAATGAGTGAAAACTATGAATGTTTTATGGGCGAATCGTATGTGAATGAAATATTTGATATGTCGGTTCTCAAAGGAATTTTTTCAAACTGTGCAAGATGTATTCATTGTAGTGAAGTTGGTCTGGAACTCTCCATAATAAAGCACGTAGGACTTGCTAGTGAAATACAACTGAAATGTGATAAGTGTTCATACATGACCACCTTTTGGAACAGTGTTGCAGTAACTGCAACTGAAGAAAATGGTAGCAAAATCTACGAACACAACAACGAGCGATGCTTGCTTTAGACAAGGAACGCCTTCGGGCTGCAGACAGGGTTGTAAAGAGTCTAGAAATACAAGCAAGAGTAAACAGGAGGAGGAACAAGAGGAAGCTGGAGGAGGAGTTTGCAGAGGATGAAGATAACCCATCCTATGGACCTGGAATGCACTAAAAAGTTAATCCAATCTTTGTCGCTCGATTCCCAAAACTTTTATTTTCTCATACTAATTACATGTTTTCTAAGGATCTTCCAAACATATTTGTTTCAAACTTTCAGTAAATGTTACACAGTACCTTCTGCATAATTTAACACAGCCTTTTTCCACAAACTGTATATTTTTGAATATATAAATAAAAAATTGCAAAAAAATGTTGTGAATTTTCATTACAATTGAAAAAAAATCATCTTTAATAACTGAACTAAAATTTTGTAAAATTCCTGTGTTAAGTAGTAGCCCATATTCCAATAAATAATCTGTAAAAAGTTCGACTTCCTACCTCAAATACTTTGTGAGGAAAGATGTAATTTATAAGCGTTATTTTAACATTGCAAGTATAGGGCGTTCTGGAGCCCCTTAAACCCAGTTTTCTCAAATCTTCTATTCTTTTCTTGTGCAAACTGTTTATCGTCTGCGTTTCACTTCCGTACATGAACACAATCCAAAAAAATACCTTCAGGAAAGACTTCCTAACACTTAAACTTGTATTCTACATCTACATCTACGCACATAACCTGCAAGACACCGTACGTTACGTGCCGCAGGGTACACTATACAACTAATAGTCATTTCTTTTCCTGTTCCACTGGCGAACAGAGAGAGAGAAAAATTGCTGTCTAAATACCTCAGTAAGTACTCTAATTTCCAGAACCTTATATTCGTGGTCCTGAAGCGAAAGGTACATTGGCAGCAGCAGAATCGTTCTGCAGTTACCTTCAGATGCTTATTCTTTAAATTTTCTCCGTTATGTTCCTAGAAAAGAATGCCGCCATCGCTCCAGAGATTGCCATTTGAGTTTCCGAAGCTTTTCCGTAATACTTGCATGTTGTTCGAATCTCTTGGTAACAAATCTAGCTGCTCGCTCTAAATTACTTCGATGTCTTTCCTTCATCCGACCTGGTGCGGATCCCAAACGCTCAAACAGTTCTCAAGAATACGTTGCTGTAGTGTCCTACATACGGTCTCCTTTACAGACGAACAACACTTTCACAAAATTCTCCCAATAAGCCTAGTCGATTATTCGCTTTTCCTATCAGATTCCTCAGATGCTCGTTCCGTTTGATATCACTTTGCTATGCTACACCCAGATATTAAACGACGTGATATTCACAAGCAAGACACTAGTAATGCTATATCCGAACATTGTGGGTTTGTTTTCCCTTTTCCCTACTCACTCACATTAACTTACTTACTTTTTTTTTTTTTTTTTTTTTTTACGTCTAGAGCTAGGTGCTGTCAACTAGAAATTTTGCCTTTGTCATCTTGTATCCTCCTACAGTCACTCAACTTCGGCACCTACCCGTACACCGCAGTGTCATCAGGAAATAACCGCCGTTTGCTGCTCACCCTGTACGCTAAGTCATTTATGCATATAGTAAATAATAGCAGTCCTACCAAACTTCCACATGGGCCACTCCTGACGATAGCCATGTCTCTGTTGAACACTCGCCGTCGAGGACAACCTACTGGGTTCTATTACTTAAGAAGCCTTCGAGCCACTCACATGTCTGGGAACCTATTCCATATCCCCGTACCTTCATTAAAAGGCTGCAACGGGGCTCCGTGACAAACGCTTTTCGGATTTTGCCTGATACCCTTCATGCGTAGCTCGCGGTAAATAATGTGGAAAAGGGCAAGTTCGTGTTAACTAATGCGTCTTTCTCAAAAATGCTTGCCTTGCTATAACCATTCTGGATTTTATATTCTCTCCTTCGCCCATCATCAGTTATTTTGGTGCCCAAACAGCAAAACTCATCTTCTGCTTTCACCTGGGGCCTGCATGCAACAGTGTTTCTTTACAGTGAGCAGCCTTAGCGACTAAGCCTTTGTTTGGCTTTCTGGGTCGCCTGATCTCATGTTTTTTTTTTGGGGGGGAGGGGGGGGAGAGGACTTGTGGCAGTTACCGTGTTGGTGCCCCCTTTCAATTTCTTTGGCTGTGGCCGAGCGGTTCTAGGCGCTTCAGTCCGGAACCGCACTGCTGCTACGGTCGCAGCTTAGAATGCTGCCTCGGGCATGCTTCTAAGTCTAGGGGACACCTCAGACGTTAAGTCCCATAGTGCTTAGAGCCTTTTGAACCATTTGACCATCTTTCGGTGAATTGCGGCGCTACAAAGCAACAACAGCAAACGCCGTCACTCCAGACATGCTCCGAAGACGTTGGTATGGGTGTTACTATCGACTGAATGTTTGTTGTGTATCCGCTAGAGGTCAATGAAAATTTGGGAAAATAAGTGAAAACTTCGATCCTAAACGTAACTGTACCTAACCCCGTGCTTGCACCTGCATTCAAGTAGCGGACATACTCTTATACAATCGGATGGTTCTTTTGAAAACAAAACTTTTTGCGTTATAGCCTTATTTTGGAGACCAATTTATTTGCCAAGATCGCTGTCTTAATACGATTATTGGATTACTAGTTTCAGCAGTATGTATTGCCATCTTCGGCTCTAAGAAAAGAAAATACGTCGAAGTTAAAGGCTTATAGGCAAAAAAATAAATTGTAGTAGGGAATACACAACAGCTCAACGACAAAAATTACATAGCCATAGAACCGGGCAGTGCTAAAGACATCACAAAACGCTTCCACCATTCTGTCACATGAGTACTAAGCAGTATGCTGTAAAACAACAGCTGACGTGAAATGTTGCTCATAAGGACGGATAGAATCCAAAGTAAATATATAATAATCAACACATCTAAGAAGTATATTTTCTTAAATAAAAACATACCGTTGAAAGGTTGAGACATTACGATGTCATGTCAGGTGCCCTATCATAAAGTAGGAATAACTTTGAACCTAATTAGCAACCTCTGGTTAATTGGACATGTAACTGAAAACAGTTTGATCGTAACTACGCAAATAGGCAGATCACTGTTTTGTTTATTTTTCATGGACGTGTGAAGAATAGAAATTTTTGTGATTCATAAAGTGGTATACAAGTGTGCACTTTCTGGTATTCTGCTAATAAAAATGGAGTAGGATCCCGTATAAACTAACTAATTGAAGATTTAATTATTTATACAATATCAGTTCCTCGCCAAGAGTTATTACAGCCTCAAGATAACGGATTCATAACCTACGTGACGTTTTCTGCGCAGGGGACAATAACTATAGAAGACTGCAGACGTGAACATCAAATTAGAACTTACGCATTCCACTCAGAGCTGTGGAAGCAAATAAGCAGCACACGTGTACCGCAGTCTTAAAATACAATCGCACCAAAAAGTATTGGCACACGTGCGTATTTATCGTTGCTGGTTACAAACGCCGCACCTTCCGGTAACAGCACATGTACGTGCTACCTCACATACCAGACATTACAATTCTGCCTACAGTGCCTACCATTAACAAAGAAATGTCCGCCCCAGTAGCTGAGTGGTCAGCGTGACGGGTTGCCGTCCTCTGGGCCCGGGTTCGATTCCCGGCTGGGTCGGAGATTTTCTCCGCTCAGGGACTGGGTGTTGTGTTGTGTTCATCATCATTTCATCCCCATCCGGCGTGCAGGTCGCCCAATGTGGCGCCGAATGTAATAAGACCTGCGATATGGCGGCCGGACCTGCCCCGCGAGGGGCCTCCCGGCCAATGACGCCAAACGCTCATTTCCATTTTCCACAAAGAAATGCAGTGTTAAGGGCAAACACGTATCTTGTTTGCAGACACAAAGTATTGGCACAGAGCGTGGCTTCTCTGTATATTGCTGTGTTTTCAGGTACCGGAACACCATCTGCTGACGGAATAGACACAGCGTGTTGTTGACGGCACAGTTGCTAGTATGTTGCTGTATCGCGCGATAGTTGTCAGCATGGGACCGAAGAAGAAGGAACATTCAGTGGCGTTGCGTGAGAGAGTGGTATTACTCCATTCACAAGAAAGAAGCTATCGACAAATCGGAGCAGAGGTGTCTGTTAGCTACACCACGGTACGAGCCATCATTTATAAATAAAAGAGACTGGAACAACAGTGAATAAGTGTCGTCGTGGACGTCCAAAAGTGCTTACAACCCGAGAGCGTCGCCGTATCATCGCACTTGCTCGGAAGGAACCTGCTCCAAGTGCAGCAGCTATTGCTGAGGTTGTTCAGAAAACGTACGACAAGACGGTTAGTATTCAAACTGTACGTAATGTGTTGAGTGAGGCTGACATACATCGACGCTCTCCCAGGAAAAATTCATACATATCGGAAATTAACCGGCAGAAACGCCTGCAGTTTGCCAAGGACTACGTCAGCAAGCCGATGGAGTTTTGGAACACTGTGATATTTAGCTACGAATCGAAGTTCAATGTGTTCGGATTTGATGCAAGAAAGAAAGTTTGGCGCAAGCCGAATACGCACTTCGACACCAAACACATGCATCCCACATTCAAACACGGTGGAGGGCGTATCATGGTCTGGGGCTGTATGGCGGCGACCGGCGTTAGAAATCTAGCTGTAATCCACGGTACAATGGATCATATGAGATACATCGACGTATTGCGAGGTATTTTTCACGCTAGTGGACAGACATTGGGCCTTGGGCCTTACTGGGGTGTTTCATTTCCAGCAAGACAACGACCCAAAACATACCGTCATGAAAACCCAAAAGTGGTTACTGTACAATGCCCCCAGAAGGGTTCCAACGCCACCTCAGAGCCCTGATTTGAATCCCATTGAGAACCTGTGGCCTCATCTTGACACACAAGTCAGAAAAAGGCGTCCGACCGGTAAAAACGACTTGGAGAAAGTGCTCCTGGAGGAATAGTCGAAAATTACCCTTGATATCACCCGGAATTTAATACAAAGCATTCCTAGACGTTTACGTGATGTTACAGATGATAAAGGGATGCACACTAGCTATAAGAAAGTGAACATCAATGAATAAAACGAACACACTGTCCGATTCGTACGCGTGTGCCAATACTTCTTTGGATGCAGAAGAGCGATGTTTATTTTCAAAACGCTGTATGTTACTTTACGGACAGGTGATTTGGACATATTTGTAACCTATGTAAGGTGGCACGTGTCTGGATTCTGTTGTGAAATATATGTTTCGTTTAAACTGCAACCACTAAAATGTAACTGTGCCAATACTTTTTGGTGTGATTGTAAATGTGGCAACACAGAGGAGGTACGAAGGAAAGAAATTTTCAAGGGAAGGGTTTTATCATACGCACATATGTATGTACTTTCAACTGCCATAACACTCCATAAGAAAGGAAAATCTACGAAATACGATCCAGAAAGAGATTTTCACTCTGCAGCGGAGTGTGCGCTGATATGAAACTTCCTGGCAGATTAAAACTGTGTGCCCGACCGAGACTCGAACTCGGGACCTTTGCCTTTCGCGGGCAAGTGCTCTACCATCTGAGTTATCGAAGCACGACTCACGCTCGGTCCTCACAGCTTTACTCCTGCCAGTATCTCGTCTCCTACCTTACAAACTTTACAGAAGCTCTCCTGTTTGGAAGGTAGAAGACGAGATACTGGCAGGAGTAAAGCTGTGAGGACCGGGCGCGAGTCGTGCTTCCATAGCTCAGATGGTAGGGCACTTGCCCGCGAAAGGCAAAGGTCCCGAGTTCGAGTCTTGGTCGGGCACACAGTTTTAATCTGCCAGGAAGTTTCATACCAAATACGATGTTTAACGCCATACAGCACGACGGATCCTATTTTCTCCTTGTAACTAAAACGTTATCGCGTCTCATTTGCCACGTTTCTCTTTCTGATGTGCCAGATTCTTTATTTCACGCTCCGCTTTGTAGTGGAACGCGGAATTCCTATGACGTCACCAGCTCCCCGTCCTTGTGTTTTCACTTGCCGTGAGAGGACAACTTAAGACTTCTTTGCTCTGTTCTAGTTGCCAGGCAACAGCACATGCCAGCTCACTCCAGTTGCAGTGTCTTAAGGGATACGCGAGGCGTGACTGGCGACTCAGCTTGCACCAGCACACGTTGTTTGGTTGCACAGCGCTCACTGCCCCTCGCCTCGCCTTGCTTGCGGCTGCACCCTCTCCACCACACGAGGTGCACCGCGTGTATACGCTAGCTACTCGCCGGAACCGTTTCGTGCCCGGACGCCAAAGCAGAGCAGCGAGGCAGGGAGTGAACGTGAATGCTGCGTGACAGTGTCGTGTGCCCCAGAGACGTCCCGTAAACAAATACCCGCCGAGCTGGTGGCGGGTTTAACAGTAGCAGTACGGCCAAGTGGTTCCAGCTGCCTTCTCGCGATGACGCGGCAGGAGTGAGGGAGCGGCCAGGGCCAGGCACGCAGGGTGCGCTATTCCTGTCGCGGCGCCAGCACCACGTGCGCGGCACGTGCCTGGGCCCGCCGGCGACCTACTTGTCTGCTGGGCTCCCGGCTTCCTGCGGCTCCTTGCGCCCTCCCGCCCACGCTCAGGCGCCCGTGACCGCTGCAGCGGTCACCCGATGTGTTCGCCGCCTCGTGCCGTGCTTGCGACATCGCCGAAGAGGAGGGCGTCAAAAGGATTCGGCCGCCAGCCTGGAACCGCGGGCGGAGCTTGCCCGTGCAATCGTATCGCGTGGCGGCAATTCGAAAGAAGTCGGTCCACCTTTCGGCTTTACGACCGCGCTTGGGTGACACGCAGAAACGTACAGCATTGTATATTTTTCTATTAGTGCCGAAGAAAGTACAAGTGGCAAAGAGCAGAGACGACGACTAACTTCACAGATGACAGTAGCCAGACAGACAATGGTAGGAGATCACCTACATCTACATCTACATTTATACTCCGCAAGCCACCCAACGGTGTGTGGCGGAGGGCACTTTACGTGCCACTGTCATTACCTCCCTCTCCTGTTCCAGTCGCGTATGGTGATCCCCTCGGGAGGTATAATTAGGGGGAAGCAATATATTCGATACCTCATCCAGAAACGCACCCTCTCGAAACCATGGACAGCAAGCTACACCGCGATGCAGAGCGCCTCTCTTGCAGAGTCTGCCACTTGAGTTTGCTAAACACCTCCGTGACGCTATCACGCTTACCAAATAACCCTGTGACGAAACGCGCCGCTCTTTTTTGGATCTTCTCTATCTCCTCCGTCAAACCGACCTGGTACGGATCCCACACTCATAAACAATACTGAAGTATAGCTCGAACGAGTGTTTTGTGAGCCATCTCCTTTGTTGATGGACTACATTTTCTAACGACTCTCTCAATGAATCTCAACCTGGCACCCGCCTTACCAATTAATTTTATATGATCATTCCACTTCAAATCGTTCCGCACGCATACTCCCAGATATTTTACAGAAGTAACTGCTACCAGTGTTTGTTCCGATATCATATAATCATACAATAAAGGATCCTTCTTTCTATGTGTTCGCAACCCATTACATTTGTCTATGTTAAGGGTCAGTTGCCACTCCCTGCACCAAGTGCCAATCCGCTGCAATTTTCTAATGCTGCAACTTCTCTGTATACTACAGCATCATCCGCGAAAAGCCGCATGGAACTTCCGACACTATCTAGATTAAACAGGTACACAGACGAAGGGATAGTAACGTATGATCACAGTTTAAAGTAAAATAATGACATACTCTTGCTGATACACTATTTTTGATAACTACTGATGAATCGTATATTCTAGGCATGAAACTCGCACTTAACAGCTACCTCATACGAGACACAACATACATACCGCATACATTCACACATGGAAGAAGCTTAATAAGCATCGAATAGTAAAGCTGTAAGTCGGGTTATATTCTGATGAGCCAAAATATTATCAGCGTCCATCGCGACACTGAATGCTGCCTCATGGCGCTGTGCTCATGTTCCACGGTAAGGAAAGTACGAGGGGGTTCAATGAGAAACGCAACACATCGTTTTTCAATGTCAGTTTCGGTTTAAAAAATGCGAAATTTGTTCTGGATGTCGCTGTGCCGTAAGGGTGTCGCGGATGACAACCAAAGGCGTCCTGCCGTGAAATGAAATCCCACCCCAGCACATCACTCTCGATTGTCGTGCCGTATGGTGGGCGAAAGTCAAGTTAGGTTTGTATCCCAATGCTGTCCGGGTCATTTCCAGACACGTCTTCGGCCTGGAATCCCACTGGCTGGACTAGAATTGTCTTCAGTGATGAATCCCGCTTCGAACTGAGCCCCAGTGACCAGCGAAGAGCCGGCCGCTGTGGCCGAGCGGTTCTAGGCGCTTCAAGCCGGGACCGCTCTGCTACTGCGATCGCAGGTTCGAATCCTGCCTCGGGCATGGATGTGTGTGTTGTCCTTAGGTAGTTATGTTTAAGTAGGTTCTAAGTTTAGGGGACTGATGACCTCAGACATTAAGTCCTGTAGTGCTTAGAGCCATTTGAACCAGCGAAGACCTGTCTGGAGAAGTCTCAGACAGCGGGGGGATACCAGCTGACTGTTGCCCTAAAATCAGGGGTGATGGTCGGGGTGTCATTTCATATCATAGCAGGACCCCTTTCGTTGTCATCAGGTCCCTTGAGAGTCAGGACTGTTCCCGGGAGAAGACGTGTGAACGGGCCCATCTCCAAATAGAGCTACCCAATTTTATTGTTATTTTAAAGACGGTTTGACATGCTTTAAACACTAAGCAATTCAGGACATATTAGAAGAACACAAAAATTACTCACTTGGATGCAGTATAGAAAAAAATATTATTTATTATTAAGCACCAAATGTATCTTCACAAATCGTTCCATGTACAATATTACACGGTTCCAATACGTTCCAAAACGCTGCGCGCGAAAATTAGATTTTTCAGGGGGTCATATTGAGAGCTGGCACGAGTCCCCTCTCATATTTCTATCTTACTCTGAGTAAATCGAGTTTCCTCTCTAATTGCATGCAGTGAAAAGTTGCTATTCCTTCACACACGGACTTCCCACGCAGCGTCTCTCGTCACCCGGGTGGTCCGGTGACAGGCGGCAACTGCTGATCTTGAAAGGGTTAAGCCGAAGGGTAAGAGGGAGTCGAGTGGATGCTGTCCAGACGCCGACATTGTCATAAGAGTGGAACCGAGACGCCCACAGGAGCCTGAAGGAGAGGCTGGGGCTAGAGGTTCCGTTACTTTGCAGAAACTTAGTCAAAACACTTTCTGACGGGCTACCAGCAAGGCGTGGGAATGACTTGTGTTCCCAACCAGTCTTGGCGGGCATATTCCCGCGTTTTCTGCAAAATTATAACTGTGATTGGCTTGCTCAGGGGATAGCACCGTGACGTAGTAAAGTCGGCGCAGAAATTGGCGCCAAGTATCTCCGTTGGTGGAATAGTAGTGCGTCGGTAATAGAGTGGAATTTTCCGCCGGTTTTCGAGTTGCTGATTGGAACGTTTAACCACGGCCACTGTCGTGGGGGCGGAATGTTCTGTGTTCGGCTTGTACGGATGCTCTTGAGGGAAGTCGGCTCTCGCCTTTCGGTCGGAGTAGGTTACAAGACTGAGCTCTCGCTGCTCTGGACAGCCTGCCTTCCGTTGTCTGTCTAATATACTTTCATTTAATTGTAGCTGTACCGTCAGGGATTGTGTAGCGAGCCTTCTTCGTGTCCCTCAGAGGCGCATTTGTGTTTCTAGGAAGTCTTTAGTCTGGAACAACCAGACCAGGATAATTTGTTTCGGGCTATACTCGCGACATTATCATCACCACGACAGGACATCGAAGCAACCAGCCATCGCCTCCGGTACGCCAGATCGTGTCCTTGCAGTTAAGAAGACAGCTTGGTAATGTATGTCCGCAGCACCGGAAGATTAGGGAATTTTGCTAGGTGATAATCAGAGCTCAGCAGAGCGCGCCTGTTCGTCTTTTCTAACGTTGTTCTCTCTTGGGTGGTCATTGTCTGAGTTCTCACTGCTGTAGGAGCAATAAATATTGGGTTGGCTGGGTGTTTCTCTTAAGATTTGAGTTGCAAGGAATTGGCTCCACATACCACTTGGTCATAAATGTCACAAGCTAGTTTATGGACAACTTCACCTTCAGAGCATTTATTTGAGTATCCAATTTGAGCCAATTTGATGTATTGTAAATGTTTCATGTGTTTTTGTTTATTATTTTGTGTTTAGTCATAATAAATCGCATTGTTATTTTGGACAGAACTTTCATTCTGTTAATCGGTAGAACAACCCTATCATTTCTCACTACGTTAATGAAACTCTCCTTTATTTAACTTATTTATCAAATTAAATTATGGCAGGTGCCAAACTTTTTTCTACTCCACTTGCAGGGTCGATTACAGTCAGTTCGCGTTTCTTATTAATCCATGTGCAACAGCAAAAGTCAGAGTTAGAAAAGGTGGGGCTTAGGGCATCATTTCCATATGAAGATTGTAGAAGAATTTAGTGTTAAATACACTGCTAGCCCCGGCACCTCGCAATATCTCGGGCTCTGTTGGTCACAGAGATAAGTCAGCTGTTTTTCTATCATTTGTATAATCATCGTAAGATATGGCATGTTGTAGCTATCCTACTGTACATGGTCAAAATACAAAGTTTACACATTTCCTCCAGCCCAGACGAATTGAGCAAATCTTTTCCATTAGTTGTGGACTAGGGTGGACCATAGGCAGCTTATAAAAGTACGATTAGTTCATGGGCAATTCCTAATGAAACCCCGAAATACCGTGACTTTTCGTTGCGGAAAACTACCAATCACGGGAATGGATACTTCCATAACTTCTATTCACGGCATATCGTCGAAACTTTTACCATATATGCTTAAGATGATATTCTCGGTGAACTTAGAATCTTTCTTCGCTATCGTAATCCGTTACCGATACCCATGTCCAAAAATCTTCAGATGTGTGTGAGTTCCTAAGGAACCAAACTGCTGAGGTCATCGGTCCCTAGACTTACACACTACTTAAACTAACTTATGCTGAAAACAACACACACACCCATGCCCGAGGGAGGACTCGAACCTCCTGCGGGAGGGGCCGTGCAATCCGTGACATGGCGCCTCAAACCGCTCGGCCACAGCGCGCGGCACCGATATCCTTTAATTGGTCAAACTTACTGTACTTCTGAAGTAAAAAAGTTGTGTAATATCACTTCTGAGGCGTAGATGTTTTAACTGACGTTGTGAACACATGGCAAGGGTTCTAGGGTCATCGCCAGGGTTATGTGGTCGCCAGTCTTTTCAGTCAGCATTTCTTCACCAACGGTATAAAACTTAACGAAGCACTATCTCTGTAAAATAGACACTTCATACCTGCAAAAGTGGTACTACAGTAACAAAGAAATGGGCTAAAAAGGGTCTTAACAGGTGTGAGAAAGCTTAAAATGGCTGCAAAAAATTACGTGAAACTGGAAACACTGGTAATTCAGTGAAAGTTTCTTGTAACATTTTTATTCTTTTGTGATACCAATCATAGATGAGTTGCGATCGACGAGCAAAGTATTGAATAACAGCGTAATGCAAACGTTTTTGTTTTAAACTTATATTATGTGTACTTATATGTCGTTTGTATGTTTCAAAGTAGGTAAATGTGTCGAAATGTAGAAATGAGCAGTCGAAACTTCACTGACCTATAGGATTTGTCTTACAGAAGCTGCATACGCTGCTGTAACAAGGAAAGAGGAGAAACAGCGGAAAAATACTGCCATCGTAACACAAAAAGGCGAATATGTTCCTCCTGAGAAGATACTGACAGAAAAGTTGGAAAACAGCTGCATCAATCCCCATTCCACCCTCCTTAGCAAAAATGTTGGCATGTGAACATATTCGCGCTCTCTGTGTTGAAAGAGAGAAGCAGGGAGACAGTCACAGTGGAAAAGAGAGGAGACAGTGCCAATGGGAGATAAAGAGAAAGGAAGAGGGAAGGTGTCAGTGAAAAAGTAAGAGATATGGATGAAGGCAATAGCAGTGGGAGACAATGAGGAAGGAGTTAGTGATGGTCAGTCAGAGACAGTGGCAATAAGAGAGAGAGAGAGAGGGAGAGAGAGAGAGAGAGAGAGAGAGAGAGAGAGAGAGAGAGAGAGACATGCATGGAGGTTAAAACAGTGGGAGGGAAAGAGAGAGGATACAGTGGAAATGAAAAAGAGAGATGAGTGGACACCACACACAGGCTTGGGAAGTGAAAGGGGGGGGGGGGGAGGGTGGACCATTCCAGACAGGAGAAATTTAAGACGTGAGTATAGGGGAAGGTGCGTTTTGGAACGAAATTTTAAACTTGTGGGTTTAGGGGAAAAGTATTGTCGAAAAATGGTGGAGACAGTGGCAAAGAAACACAAAAGGAGGCAGTGTTCAGTGAGAGCGGAGACAATGGTAATGGGATATACTGTAAATCAAAGGGAGAAACATGAGACAGCAGGAGAAAGACATAAACAGTGACAATGAGAGGGAGATGCTGAGTACGAAGGCTTCACAAAAGGATGCAGGGTGTTCTGTGTTCAAAAGCGTTGCGCAATAAGAATTTATGCAGCTGGTTCATCACTTTTCGGTCAGAATCTTTTCGAGAGGAACATATTCGCCCCTCCGACAGGGGCATTTTTCCACTGCTTTATACTATGGTATTCTACATTGCACAAGGTACTGCCGGCGGAATTCGAGCGAATTAACAACGTTCATGGTGCAGTAGGCTGAATCAGACTGTGCAGTAGTGTACACATGTGTATCATCGAACCACTATTAACATCATTAACTTCGGTTGCATGTTGGATACAGAGTTCTTCTGTATTACAGAAAATGTGAATATTCGAGAAAGTTAAACAAACTGCGACTTGGCATTGCATCGTATTTAGAAAAGGGATTCCCGAAGAAATAGCGTAAAGTGTTCCGATGTAGAGCAGAAAGTTTTTATATAGGTGTGTAACAGAGTAAATGTTCCTGATTTTATGGCGTCGTAGAGAACAAGCATATATAACCATTACCCCTACTTATCAGTAGTGCAGTGTCTGCAAGTGCTTCGTTTTCGACATAAAAGTCAAAATTCATCACCCAGGTTTTAGATGCTTTTGTTTCAGTTGTTATTCTTTACATGGAAGGAATTAACCACTGAAGATAGTTAACTTAGTTTCGGATATTAAAATCCGTAATTCTGTTTTTCTACGAAAGTGCTGAAAGAGAGGCTTCCTCATTACAGATCTGACCCTGAAAGTTAACTTTCCTGCCTCCAGTACGATAATTTTTTCCGAGCATATTTTCTGCGTTCACATTTCTGTTTTTCACACGTATTCTCAGTCAGAATTGAAGTAAACTGCAGTACCTATAAATTTAAATAACATTTATAAATATATTTGCAATTTTCATTGCATTTAATTATAATAACTGCAAAGAAAGTAAACAGTTAGTAGCACACCTGCATGATGATCCCTTTCGAAGATCATGCTCTAAATTTCACATTCTTTTTGTTTCGCAGTCCTTCCTGTAATTTTATTAAAATACACAGCTTCCTTGGTGTCAGTGCAACTTCAAAATGGCACATTATCCGACATTGCTTTATTAAGAAAAATGTTTAACTTCGTGCCTTCTATTATTTCAGAAAACTAGTAATAACTATTATGATATACCTTGTACAATGTTCTGTTGCAATGAAAATTATTTTAATGTAGTAAAAAAAAAATCGTCGTAAACCACGCCTCCATTTTCCCACTGCGTGTTTGAAATTTGGAAATTTGTGATAAGGTCTTATGGGACCAAACTGCTGAGGTCACCGGTCCCTAAGCTTACGCACTACTTAACCTAACTTACGAAGACAATTATCAGGAGTTAAAAGCCACCACAGCTACAGAACTGGATGATAGTCAACCGTGACCTACACGACAAGACAGAAAATTGAAACGACTGACAAATTTACATTATCGCCTGTAGATGCTATTTAATAATAAATTACTGTAAAATACATGTATGCTCCATTTTACTTTATTTTTTAAATTGGTTTAATTTAATTTCACTCCACTTTAAAATAAAAGGATAAGTATTATACCGATTTGTATACTGGCGAGAAGTCTGGTGCCAGTAACGCTACGATATGGAATGTTTCGTCCCCATTCGTTCCCTGGCGTGCCCACACTTTTCAGTAACTAGACATCATAAACCGCCAAGAGTCGTGCAGTGGGTAGCACATTATAATTTACTTCATTATAACACTGCTAATGGTACTTTGCGAGCCTTTTGTTCAGGAAATGTTCGAATAACAGCATCAGAATATAGTTGCTTTGCTGAATTATGTTCAGTTGCCAAGGTTCTCAAATCTGTGAGACGTTGTAGATGCATAGTTGATCTGACACAACTTTTAACACCAGTCAGAGTGCTGAACGACTTTTCTGCTTCGTCTACAGTCACTGGAAGAGTGTAAACTACGCGCATAGCTACACATACATTCGGAAACAAGCTTAGAATTTTCATCTCGTACATCTTATTCAAGAGTTTTAATGGTTCCAAAGCAATGTATTCAAAGTATGAAGTATTAATTGCTTTCAAATATTGAATTTTTTCTTCTAAGTCTGTTGTTGATAAATAACTTGCATACCTCAGCGACTTCATAGTTAGTCATCTTTCAGATTTCCACAAAACTCAAATTTTTCATCTAAAATGTTTCATACTAGGTTTTCAAGTTAGACACAGTATCGCCAATAATGACATTAAATATATTTATCTTGAATAAATCTTCTGAATTCACATCCGTCGCTTGATTCCTGGTTTCATCACTAAAATATTCCCTCTTCTTAGTGTGCACCTCTGGAAATTCAGGATTGATATTAACTGCACTGGAAACAACTTTAGATCAGGAAGAACGGCGTCCCAATTTTTGCGAACATATTTTGAGTCAGTTAATCTCTCAGAGTGTCCTTCCTTAATATCAGTGATACTGTTTCGAGTTTGCAGTAATTAGCTTCTGTAGTCAATTGGTATTAACAGCTTTAACTTATTTGATGTCATGATTAGACACTTGAATGACCTCACATAATCCAACACATCGCGTACCACACAACGTGTTTCATTTGACAAATGTAACTTACTGAGAGTTTCAACGGTACTCCAATGGGTGTCAGACGTGGAATATAAAGAACTTCCAACACACTGTCTGAGAATTTACCAACGTTGTGGACTGCTACTGAACAGGTTGTTAAACAAGTTCAATCGTACTGAAAAAGTATCTGCTTCATGACAACTCCGGGCTGCCTGAACTCCACATATCGCCATAACAAGAACAAAGAGAAAATGTTGCAAGAGGATTTCACTGAAATACTTCACAAGTACTGACCGAATTAAATGTGCAATGGTAACTCTCGTTTTCTGATTACAACCTACGAACTCCAAAAAGCATTCATTTGTTTCATATTTATCAACCTCCTTCTTGGAGTAAATGTAACGCAGGACGAAGGTTATTTGCTCACAAGGGAACCTCCCCATCGCACCCCCCTCAGATTTAGTTATAATTTGGCACAGTGGATAGGCCTTGAAAAACTGAACACAGATCAACCGAGAAAACAGGAAGAAGTTGTGTGGAACTATGAAAAAAAAGCAAAATATACAAACTGAGTAGTCCATGGGCAACATAGGCAATATCAAGGATAATGTGGGCAGAGGAGCGCCGTGGTCCCGTGGTTAGCGTGAGCAGCTGCGGAACAAGAGGTCCTTGGTTCAAGTATTCCCTCCAGTAAAAAGTTTAAATTTCTATTTTCAGATAATTATCAGAGTTTAGGCACTCAACCATAATCAATTTCGCTCTCCAAAATTCCAGGAAATGTTCAGATTTGCTTGGACGTATGTAGGATTTGACGGTCTACACACGAAAAAAATTGAAAACTTTAAAAACATATGTTTTGATAGAGCACAGAGAAAACTGTGCGACTGTGAAACTGTTGCATTCATTTGTTGCAGTTTATGTGACACACTCTTATGTTTTCATCACTTTTTTGGGAGTGATTATCACATCCACAAGAAAACCTAAATCGGGCAAGGCAGAAGAATCTTTTTACCCATTCGCCAAGTGTGCAAGTTAGGTGGGTCGACAACATATTCCTGTCATGTGACGCACATGCCGTCACCAGTGTCGTATAGAATATATCAGGCGTGTTTTCCTGGATCAAATGTTTTCGGTTCCCATTGGAGTGGCACGTCCTTTCGTCTACTAATCGCACGGTTTTGCGGTGCGGTCGCAAAACACAGACACTAAACTTATTATAGTGAACAGAGACGTCAATGAACGAACGGACAGATCGTAACTTTGCAAAAATAAAGTAAGTAAACTTTTCGCTCGAGAGTAGACTTGAACTAAGGACCTCTCGCTCCGCAGCTGCTCACGCTAACCACGGGATCACGGCGCTCCTGTGCCTAAAGCATCCTTGATGTTGCCTATGTTGCCCATGGACTACTCAATTTGTATATTTTGCTTATTTTTTCATAGTTCCACACAACTTCTTCCTGTTTTCGCGACTGATCTGTGTTCAGTTTTTCAAGGCCTAGCCCATGTGCCAAATTATAACTAAATCTGAGGGGGGTGCGATGGGGAGGTTCCCTTGTCAGTATGATTTTAATCAGGGGTTCCATCAACTTTAATTGAGTAATGCTTCTCATTTTCGCTCTCTTTGAAGATGGGAATCCCTATCATGATGTGAACAGCTAGAAATAAATTCATTCTGACAGGTGAGGATCACTTGACAGATAACGCACTTGTAACCCTTTCCAGCTTTTTATCGGGCTCTGACCATCCTAATGTTTTGCAAGCAATGGGTCACAGTGGCTCAGGAGCTCTAGTATTCCGAGGATATTTCCATTATTTGGATCTCCAAATTTCTCAGCTGAATCTCTGTGGTGAAGAAATAATGTCACGTCAAGTAACACGAGAGTTCCCAAGTAATTTGGTTCGTTTGGACCATTATGGGTAGAGCCCCCCGACCGATTCGCGACATCAACGATCTAACGCGTCAACTGGACAGAATTTGGAAAAATATCAGTCCGGAGGACATCCACCAAGTCTGCCAATCAACGCCAAGCTGACCAACTGCTTGCGTACGTGCCAGAGGTGGACCAGTGCGTTAATGCCTTGCTCAGTTTGTGAAGCTCTTTCTCTTGGATAACTCATCTGAAATACTGATACATTAATAACCGCTGTAACCGATAGAATGTTGAATGCAAGCATGCAGTCGTGCATGCATTGCGTTTAACAAGTGCCGTCTGTCAGTTTGTTAGATGGAGTTCGATGCCTGTTGCACTTGGTCGGTCAATACACGGACGGTTAGCCCGCATCTCGTGGTCGTGCGGTAGCGTTCTCGCTTCCCACGCCCGGGTTCCCGGGTTCGATTCTCGGCGGGGTCAGGGATTTTCTCTACCTCGTGATGGCTGGGTGTTGTGTGCTGTCCTTAGGTTAGTTAGGTTTAAGTAGTTCTAAGTTCTAGGGGACTGATGACCATAGACGTTTAGTCCCATAGTGCTCAGAACCATTTTGAACAGGGACGGTTAAAGCGGGTTGTGAAAGACGCTGGAGTTGTCGTCCGATGATGCCCCAAATGGCTTTCAACACCGTTCCTCATAAGCGTCTTCGAACCAAACTGCGTGCCTACGGAGTATCGCCTCAATTGTGCGACTGCACTCGTGATTTCCTGTCAGAAAGGTCACAGTTCGTAGTAATAGACAGAAAGTCATCGAGTAAAACAGAAGTAATATCCGGCGTTCCCCAAGAAAGTGTTATACGCCCTCTATTGTTCCTGATCTATATTAACGACATAGGAGACAATCTGAGTAGCCGTCTTAGATTATTTGCAGATGATGCTGTCATTTACCATCTTGTAAAGTCACAAGATGATCAAAACGACTTGCAAAATGATTTAGATAACATATCTGTATGGTGCGAAAAGTGCCAATTGACCCTGAATAAGGAAACGTGTGAAATTATTCACTTGAGTACTAAAAGAAATTGGCTAAATTTCGATTACGCGATACGTCACACAAATCTGAAGGCTGTAAATTCAACTAAATACTTAGGAATTACAATTACAAATAAACTAAATTGGAACGATCACACAGTTTAGATAATACTGTGGGTAGAGCAAACCAAAGACTGCGAATCATTGGCAGAACACTTAGAAGGCGCAACAGGTCTATTAAAGAGACGGCTTACACCACGCTTGTCCGCCATATTCTGGAGTATTGCTGTGAAGTGTGGGATCCGCATCAGGTGAGACTGACGCATGATGTCGAAAAAGTACAAAGAAGGGCGGCTCGTTTTGTACTATCGCGAAATAGGGGAGTTAGTGTCACAGACATGATACGTGAATTGGAGTGGCAATCGTTGAAACAACGGCGTTTTTCGTTACGACGGGATCTTCTCATGAAATTTCAATCACCACTTTTCTCCACCGATTGCGAAAGCATTCTGCTGGCACCCACCTACAAAGGGAGAAATGATCACCACGATAAAATAAGAGAAATCAGGGCTCGCACAGAAAAATTTAAGTGCTCGTTTTTCCCGCTTGCCGTTCGAGAGTGGAACGGTAGTGAGGCAGCTTGAAAGGTGGTTCATTGAACCCTCCGCCAGGCACTTCATTGTGAATAGCAGAGTAATCACGTAGATGTAGATGTAGAAATGTGCTCGATTGGCGATACATCTAGTTATCGAACAGGCAAAGGTAACATGTCAACTCACTGCACAGCATGTTGGGTTACAACAGTGGTATGTGGGTGAGCGTTATGCTGTTGGAAAACATCCCCTGGAACGCTGTTCATGAATGGCAGCACAATAGGTCGAATCACCAGGCTGACGTACAAAGTTACACTGAGGGTGAGTGGAATAACCACAAGAGCGCCCCTGTTGTTATATGAAATCGCACGCCAGACCAGTTGTAAGTCCACTGCGTCTGGTTCGCAGACAGGTTGGTTGCTGTCCCTCAACTGGCCTGTTCCTAACCAACACACGGGCATCACTGCCACTGAGGCGGAACCAACTTACAACAGAAAACACAACAGACCTCCACCCTGCCCTCTAATGGGCTCTCGCTTGACACCACTGAAGTCGCAAATGGTTGTGGTTTAGGATCAGAAGAATGCACGCTACAGGGCGTCAGGCTCGGAACTGTCCTTCAAGTAACCGGCTTGTAACAGTTCGTTGTGTCACTGTTGTGCCAACTGCTGCTCAGGTTGCTGCTGTAGAGGGAGTACGATTCGCCAGAGACATACGCCGAACGCCATGGACTTCCCTCTCGGTAGTGCCACGTGACCTTCAGGGGCGCGGTCTCGTGATCACCGCTGCCAGCAATCGTGTACAGCGGCTGCATTCCTGTCAAGTCTTTCTACAGGATCGAAGAAGGAACATCCACCTTCTCGTAACCCTATTACAAGACCTCGTTCAAACTCAGTGAGTTGCTGATAATGGCATTTTTGTCTCCTTAAGGGGGGTAGGGCGTCAAAAGGGGCGACTTGGAGCAGGAGATGCACCACAGGACATTTCAATTTCCAGTGTCTATACTTTTACAAATAAATTTATAAAACTTTGCCAGCATGACCAGGTAGGATTCAGAATTCAAACTCATAGCACTGGAAGTTCTAAACATAACGAAGTAATTTTTTTACGTGTGAAATTTCATCATTTTTTTTCACTTACTAACGGCAGCATTTGTTGCTATAGGTACACTTTTCTTCATAAGTAAGAGAGATTCTTCGATGAATTTTGCACAGCATACAAACCGTACTTAAAGGTGTATGAAACTCCAGAATTTTCCAAATCTATTAAAAACTGTGGTAAAAAATGAGGAAATTAACTATAAAATTTGTGTTTTTTCTAAACATGAAGTTTAAAATATAATAGTTCATTCGTTTTTTCATAAATTAAATAAATTCTGTAGTTTCAAACATCTGTGAATATGGTATGTATGCTGTGCAAAATTCATCGAAGAATCTCTCTAACTTATGGAGAAAAGTGTACCTATAGCAACAAATGCAGCCATTAGTAAGTGAAAAAATGATGAAACTTCGCATGTAAAAAAATTTATTTTGCTATGTTTTTGAACTTCCACTGCAATGGGTGCGAATCCTGAATCCTTCCTGGTGATGCTGATAAAGTTTTATGAATTTATTTGTAAAAGTATAGACACTGGAAATTAAAATGTTCTGAGATGCCTCTCCTGCTCCAAGTCGGCCCGTTTGACGTCCTACACGCATTAAGGGCATTCTTGACTTACATCAACCCACTATGTCCAATCTCAAGGTAACTAACGCTCACGACCGTTGCAGTATGTATTTAAAACATGTCTGATTTACGTGCTAATCGCGACTGGTGTGAAATTTGACTCCTTAGTTATGGAAAAACTTTTACCAACTTTCGTTTATGTGACACATCATGGTGCTGCGGTTTTTCTGCGTTAGTGTATAAATATAATGATGTACTGTCCGAAAAAACTGCAAGAATATTCAGTCAGATCTTCATAAGATTTCAAAGTGGTGGAAGACATGTGCCACGCCTTATATGTTTACAGATGTAAAACTGTAATCTTCGCAAAACACAAAAACTTGCTATCCTATGACTATAGTATCAGTGAGTTCCAATAGCAACGTGGCAACTCATGGAAATATCTAGGTGTAACAATTCTCAGGGATATGAAATGGAACGATCACAATGGCTCAGTCGTAGATAACACACGCGACTTCGATTCATCGGTAAGATGCCGTGGAAATGCAATCCACAAAGGAGACAATTTTCAAAACGTACGTGCAACCCTTTCTACAATACTGTTGAACTTTGTGGAACTAACACGGCGTATTAAAGGTACAGAGGACGGGCTGCACGAACAGTTACAGATTTCTTTGACTCACTGGAGAGCTGGAAAACCTAAACTATGACACGCTTGAAGATGTAGGCCAAATACTTTGAGAAAGACTTCGTAAAAACTATTAAAAACTGTTATTAAGCGAGGAATCTAGGGATATACTAAAGCTCCCTACGTGTCATTCCCGTGTGGTCCGTGAAGGTCAGACAACACTACTAACAGCGTGCACAGACGGATGTTGTTGTTTTGTTGTGGTCTTCAGTCCTGAGACTGGTTTGATGCAGCTCTCCATGCTACTCTATCCTGTGCAAGCTACTTCATCTCCCAGTACTTACTGCAACCTACATCCTTCTGAATTTGCTTAGTGTATTCCTCTCTTGGTCTCCCTCTACGATTTTTACCCTCCACGCTGCCCTACAATGCTAAATTTGTGATCCCTTGATGCCTCAGAACATGCCCTACCAACCGGTCGCTTCATCTTGTCAAGTTGTGCCACAAATTTCTCTTCTCCTCAATTCTATTCAATACCTCCTCATTAGTTTTCTGATCTACCCATCTAATTTTCAGCATTCTTCTGTAGCACCACATTTCGAAAGCTTCTATTCTCTTCTTGTCCAAACTATTTATCGTCCATGTTTCACTTCCATACATGGCTACACTCCATACAAATACTTCCAGAAACGACTTCCTGACACTTAAATCTATACTCGATGTTAACAAATTCCTCTTCTTCTGAAACGCTTTCCTTGCCATTGCCAGTCTACATTTTATATCCTCTCTACTTCGACCATCATCAGTTATTTTGCTCCCCAAATAGCAAAACTCCTTTACTACTTTAAGTGTCTCATTTCCTAATCTAATTCCCTCAGCATCACCTGACTTAATTCGACTACATTCCATTAGCCTCGTTTTGCTTTTGTTGATGTTTATCTTCTATCCTCCCTTCAAGACACTGTCCATTCCCTTCAACTGCTCTTCCAAGTCCTTTGCTGTCTCTGACAGAATTACAATGTCATCGGCGAACCTCAAAGTTTTTATTTCTTCTCCATGGATTTTAATACCTACTCCGAATTTTTCTTTTGTTTCCTTCACTGCATGCTCAATATACAGATTGAATAGCATCGGGGATAGGTTACTACCCTGTCTCACTCCCTTCCGAACCACTGCTTCCCTTTCATACCCCTGTCGTCTTATAATTGCCATCTGGTTTCTGTACAAATTGTAAATAGCCTTTCGCTCCCTGTATTTTACCCCTGCCACCTTTAGAATTTGAAAGAGAGTATTCCAGTCAACAGTGTCAAAAGCTTTCTCTGTCCATAAACGCTAGAAACGTAGGTTTGCCTTTCCTTAATCTTTCTTCTAAGATAAGGCGTAAGGTTAGTATTGCTTCACGTGTTCCAACATTTCTACAGAATCCAAACTGATCTTCCCCGAGATCGACTTCTACCAGTTTTTCCATTCGTCTGTAAGGAATTCGCGTTAGCATTTTGCTGCTGTGACTTATTAAACTGATAGTTCGGTAATTTTCACATCTGTCAAGACCTGCTTTCTTTGAGATTGGAATTATTATATTCTTCCTGAAGTCTGAGGGTATTTCGTCTATCTCATACGTCTTGCTCACCAGATGGTAGAGTTTTGTCATGACTGGCTCTCCCAAGGCCGTCAGTAGTTCTAATGGAATATTGTCTACTTCCGGGGCCTTGTTTTGACTTAGGTCTTGCAGTGCTCTGTCAAATTCTTCATGCAGTATCATATCTCCCATTTCATCTTCATCTACATCCTCTTCAATTTCCATAACATTGCCCTGAAGAACATAGCCATTGTATAGACCCTCATAAGGAATCATTCTTCCCACCCTCCACACTCTACTACGTGTTAAGGTGTGTTTACACCTGCGCCTTGCAGCTAGTTGCCGTGCGGCTGTAGCTTACCTCACACTGAAGTAGTGGCGCCGCATGTGAACACCTGTGTGAATGGAACCATTCGCACGCACATGTTGAGGAAGAGGCGTGCACCTACAGGCGAGCCTCTTCTTGCGTGTGGGGCAAGCACAGTCGCAAGGCGACAGGTGTAAACGCATCTTTACGATGGGAAACGTCCTCTAGCATTCGCACTGCAGTAATTTTCAGAGTATAATACGCAAAGAGTGCTTTGCCATGTTGCACTGCCGTGTCCAAATTACTGCTGTATCTTGTTTCCGTTTTTCTGTTACACTACATTTCATTCATTCATTCATCCATTCATTCATTATGTTCACCATGGAGGACAATCTACTAGAGTGTGGACCGAGACCAGATATACAGGGTGATTCAAAAAGAATACCACAACTTTAGGAATTTAAAACTCTGCAACGACAAAAGGCAGAGCTGAGCACTATCTGTCGGCGAATTAAGGGAGCTATAAAGTTTCATTTAGTTGTACATTTGTTCGCTTGAGGCGCTGTTGACTAGGCGTCAGCGTCAGTTGATGCTAAGATGGCGACCGCTCAACAGAAAGCTTTTTGTGTTATTGAGTACGGCAGAAGTGAATCGACGACAGTTGTTCAGCGTGCATTTCGATCGAAGTATGGTGTTAAACCTCCTGATAGGTGGTGTATTAAACGTTGGTATAAAGAGTTTACAGAGAATGGGTGTTTGTGCAAAGGGAAAAGTTCTGGACGGCCGAGAACGAGTGATGAAAATGTAGCACGCATCCAGCAAGCATTTGTTCGCAGCCCAGGAAAATCGACTCGCAGAGCTAGCAGAGAGCAATCAACTGTATGGAGAGTCCTACGAAAAAGGTTAGTTATGAAACCTGAACGTCAACTACCCGAGGCGATGGATCGACCGCCAGGCAGCCCGTGACAGAGCACTTCATCACTGGCCTCCAAGAAGCCCTGATCTTACCCCCTGCGATTTTTTCTTATGGGGGTATGTTAAGGATATGGTGTTTCGGCCACCTCTCCCAGCCACCATTGATGATTTGAAACAAGAAATAACAGCAGCTATCCAAACTGTTACGCCTGATATGCTACACAGAGTGTGGAACGAGTTGGAGTATCGGGTTGATATTGCTCGTGTGTCTGGAGGGGGCCATATTAAACATCTCTGAACTTGTTTTTGAGTGAAAAAAACCTTTTTAAATACTCTTTGTAATGATGTATAACAGAAGGTTATATTATGTTTCTTTCATTAAATACACATTTTTAAAGTTGTGGTATTCTTTTTGAATCACCCTGTATATTAACAACAGAAACAAGCAGCTCTTACAAACATAATTCCTGCACTGTACTAACAATAAAATTACGTAGTACTGTCTAATGCTCTTTGTGGTAAGGTCTGCGACACTTAAGCTATCGTAGCAAATTAGGAGGAACGTCACTACGTTCAGAAAAGTAGCTGCAGCGTCATTTATACTGAATAACTTATGTTTGCCTCGTATGCTCTGTTTATCCCTTATTCGCATCTTAATATTTATTGTAATTAAAATGCAGCTACTTACAGAGGGCCAATGTGGGCTGTAATTAATGCATGTCAGCAGAACTTGACAGCTATGCTAATGCGTTAATGCAGAATCGATGTACAATGGAAAGAAAATAGTTCCAATTTTGGCCATCAAGTGCCAATCTGGTGCTGTACAGCATCCCTTCAACATCTCCCATTTTCATGTTCAACAAATTGTGTAAGTGGTGATTGATAATAAAATCAGCATTATGCCTTTCTCTCTTGTTTGATTATTTCTGCCCACATCCCGTTGCTAAACCATTACTCGTGGGAACATTTCTATACATCTTTCTTTCATTCATAGTGCCAGATTTGCACCTGGTGACCAAAATTGGAACTATCCCCCCCCCCCCCCCCCCCTGCTTAAATCGGTTCTGCATTATCGCTTTAGAATATCTACGAAGTTTCGCTGCCATACGACAATTACAGATCACATTGGACCTCTGTCAGTAGCTGCATTTGTAGCCAACCGATATTTTTCCAAACAAATTTGTTACTTGCAGCTGACACGAAATATAGGCCTGTGCAGAGTGCGCTACTACTTGCCATGAACACTGCGACTTGACCGTAGCCAACAAGAATGCTCAGTTTGAATTCTGAATCTGTAATCCGTTCGGCCAGACGAGAGCCGTGACAATAATTATGCAGTATGACTGGCGCGGCTGCTGCGCCCGTTTGCCACGAACAATCACACAACGCTAGTTTATGTTTCTATGGCAATGCCCCAGTGTTGTTGCAGTTTAGGAGACTATAGCTGGTCGTGTGACAGCCTTCTGCAATTCGTGTTTGAAACTAGGCAAGACTGCTGCTACCTGTGAGATACCCTCACCCGACGAATGCAGTATACAGGGTTATTACAAATGATTGAAGCGATTTCACAGCTCTACAATAACTTTATTATTTGAGATATTTTCACAATGCTTTGCACACACATACAAAAACTCAAAAAGTTTTTTAGGCATTCACAAATATTCGATATGTGTCCCTTTAGTGATTCGGCAGACATCAAGCCGATAATCAAGTTCCTCCCACACTCGGCGCAGCATGTCCCCATCAATGAGTTCGAAAGCATCGTTGATGGGAGCTCGCAGTTCTGGCACGTTGCAACAAGGTTTAAACCATGAACAGGAGCTGGCGCCCAGGCAAATCGTGCGTACCATTAATTCCTTTTGCAAAAGATTTTAATTGGCCCAAAAATAATGCTCAGCTAATGGCATCATTTGTATGTCTAGCATTTGGATTTTACGACCAAAAACAGTAACACCCGCTCAGATTTTACGTGCAGAAATAATCGTCTTAAATAACTCGGGACAGGAGCGAGACTGAAGGTGCAAATTTGGTCCACCAGTGTATCGGACCTCGAAATTTGGACGGCTGAAGGTGTTTTAATTCGACATTTTATATTGAACAGTCGCGGTCCTGTAGCCATCTGGATAAAGATGGACATGCAGAGAATAAGTAAATTAAAGATTTATTTGGGTATACTATGCAACTTGTAGCATCTGACTCTCTCTCACTACAGCTCGTTCTAAACACGATTCTCATGCGACGCCACAGGCTGTTGTTGTCCAGCGCCATCTGTTGGCCGATTTTTATACTCGTTCTTGGTTGCAATAAAACCCCGCGTCTTTTCGTGCATGCGTGTCAACTTTCACCTCTCTGTCAAAATTGTTCCACGAATTAGTACATTGTCAGTCGATAACGCACTTTTGGGTCACCCTGTACTGAGATATCGACCAGATATTTGTGACTATCAGTGTGTGAGTGTCTCCCCAATTTGTTAACTAATTAACATGTCAGGAATACATCCTTAGTTGGCAGTGGAAGTAGCAACAGAGCAACTGCCGCAGAGAAATCACATACATTGGATTTAGGAACGCGGTCGTAAAATTGTAACTCAGCCACCTGTCTACTTCTCTCTATCTGAGTGAACCTTCCTAAAACTAGACAGTTTTAGCTTCTCAAAAATGATCACGAATCAAATTAATTCCTAAGTTAAATTCGTGTGCTGTGGAAAACTTGGAGTATACAGGATTATACAAAAACTTAATACTGTTTTGCTCTACACTGTCTACAAATTGAAGCCAACTGTTTCTACAAAAGTGCGTTGCTACCCTGAATATAACCTGACTTCTGAAATGAAAGTGCATCTGAACTTACAAAGAAATCCCTGGCCCTAAACTGAATTTTCGCTTACTTCGTGTCTTGGCAAACACTTTTGCAGATTTTCGAAAACAGTACACAGCATGCAGCAAACAACATTAAAAACTGCATATGAAAATTCCATACCACAAAGTATAAAATGTATATGTACTGTAAAATGAGGTGAATCCGATCAAAAACGGCAGTTTTTTTTCAATTTCGTCCATTTACCGTTGTGATATCGGAATAGAAATTCAGTATATTAATTTCACAATGTTGTTAAGAATATATTCATGTATTACGTTATTTTTAGTTTATAATTGCAGTAATTGCAGCTATTATTTTAATTGTTGATCAGTTTCACCTTCTCGGTTGGGTCGACTCCGATGACTATTTCGATTTTTAAAAAATATATTGCTGTATTTGCAGCAAAATTTTACAATTTGCAGACTAAACAAACTTTTACAAGCACATTATACTTGATATTTTTGCTATAAAAACGCTTGCATTCACGAAATTTGACAAACAAATATTAATTTTTAGTTATTGTATGTCATAATTAACGTGGAAAGTATTTACTAAATGTCATAATCATTTATCCCTTCAAAAAGAAATTTACCTTGCCTTCTGTGTTCTGGAACAACTTTGTTAATAATTTGTGTTCAATTTCTGGAAACGCAAAATAACATTACCATCAAGAACTTTCTTTCTCAGAAACGTAATTTCATAGGTGTCATTAGAGATGCTTTCAATTTTACCAATAAAAAACCTGAACCTTTTATTCATAGGAAATTTTGCTATGGTGAAATCATTTCTTTAAAATTCATGCCAATCTTTATCCTTCTCCTTGTTCATTTCTTCATTTTCATTTGACTTGTGCTGTTCAAGCTCACTATTAGATGATCCAGATAAGGACTCCCTGCTTGCTGCCTCATCACCATTATTTTCATTAAAGTCACTGATAACAATCCCTTTTCCTCAAGTTAATGCTAAACGCTTTGCTGGAGCGGCTTCCCTTTTGTCTCATTAGAGCGAACCTGTTTCAATTGCATTTCGAAGGCCGTTGCCCAAGAAACTTCTGATGAGGTGGTGCTATGTGCTTTATTATCGGTTGCTGATGCTTCTGGAATGACTTTGTCAGGACAGGAAGAAAAAATCCAAGACAATTTCAGTAAGCCATGATTCAAACATTGTTAGGTCAAACCAACTACTTTGATCTTATTATAACCTGCACCAGTTATGCCCCTTCAGTCCAAGAATCGAAGAGGTGTTTTGCCCTATAAACTGTGTACGGAGAGACGACTGAGCTGTCAGCATTAGGAAGAAATTATGGTTTGTAGTTAGATTTCCATGCTGGTCCTAGAAGCTTTTGGTATACTCGCATGATCCGATTCGACCTACAAAAATGCAATTTTGTAATTAGGCCTGCATAGTGACTAAGCAGTATTAGCAATTAAGGGAAAAAAAATGGAACTGTATCACTTTAGACGTTCATATGCAAGCAACAATATTGCATCTTACCAGTTACACTTCGGAAGTAACAGGCGCCAGCAGAAGTTTTCGCATTGTTGTGTTGACTACACCATTGTAGCACAAGAATCAAACACCTACTGACAATGCGATTTGCTGGTTGCGCGCACACCAATACACTATTGTTGGTGGTAGATTAGTCAAGAATTCACGACAATGGTCAGCTTGAATGTAATTGTTAAAATGTTGCGCTCAGTTATCCAAACGTGGAAAAACCGGTAAATGATCGGACGGACACCACCTGATCGGATTCACCTTACTTTACGGTACATAATAAACTGAATGAAGGATGGGAATTTTAACTGGTAAGAAATGACTTCTGACAAAATTCAAATGAAACTCTGTATTCAAAAGCAATGCTTTAAGAATGAACTGAATGTTCACAATGGTATTTCTATAACTTTAAGAAATAATTTGAAGCAAGGGGAAGCTCATCGCGTCAGAGAAATCGATATGACAGTCCTACTATCTAAGCTTCGTTACTACTATCTTAATAACACAAAACAATGCTGCGCCCTTGTATGCTTACCTCAATCTCTCAACTTTCCAGAAAAACTCACAAATAATCTCCTTATCTTCTCTCTCCATAACTGCATTAAAATATTCATACACCATTTCCACCATTCCCAGTCACATAAAGAAAATTTCTTGATCATTCTTCAAACTAGATCTGTGATTGAGCAATGCTCAGCCTATAATGCGAGTAACTTTGCTAGCACTCTCAGGCAGACGCGGTGTAGCAACACAAAGATATTGTAGCGATAGTCAAAGATTACTCAGGCACACAGTTTTGCCCATGGAGGCAAAAAGAGAAGGTAGGTGACAGTGCAGACTTACGCTGTACATTGTTTTGAAACCAGAGTGGGTGGGTCGTGCCAGTATTTTAAGTAGACCAAACCATTAGCACACTACTGTTTACGAGTGAGCTTATATGAAGAAAATAGTATCAGGAAGGCAATTTCGATCATTTTTCTTTTCTTGAGAGTGTCTTTGCTCTCGTAATACGACGCAGTCAGAGTGACGTCACTGGGGAGTGTCATCGCGGTGAACTATGGAGGTATAATGCCGTGAACGTAATGTTTTGGGCTAGTTAAGATGGCTAACTCCATGGTTTCGCCACACTCAATTACCTAGGCCCTACTATCGTGACACTTTCAGTTGCGAAAATTGGTACCGTTTGACAGCTGGAGCTACAATAGCGCTCCAAGCGGTTAGAAAGCAGGCAGTTACTTGCATCGTTATGGTCAATGTTTGTTTTTATGTATGTATCTACTTAATTAACGAAATAGTTGTCATATTTTGCAGTCCACGCATTAGTAAATTACCAAGAGACAAAGATTATCATGAAAAAATGTAAAAAGAACCAACCTGACTGATACAATTATATAAACTACAGCTTACTCATTGAAGAAAGACTTTCGAATACCTGTATAACTGCTGCTTACGCCACTGAAAGCAACAGAGTAGAAACACATGTTTTATGCTTTAGAAGCATAATTCCCTTGTTGTCTGTTCTTACTATGATATGGACTTTTCCTTAAGGCGTAAGAATAATTTATGGAATCTAATTATTCGCCCATTTTACACTTGTCTCGACTTTCTGATACACGAATATTTTTTACTTCCTTTGACGTTTCATTATCACGTCTATGTGGCTTCCCCTTCAGCTACAGGCATGGTGGTTTACTTTGTAGTTTCAATATTGTACGTATAACTTTCCGTACAGGTTTCCTACGTTCCACATTCACTGATTGGATGAAAGCGTAGAGAACAAACTTTCGCATTGTTGGGTAGCTCTACGAGGTCTTTCTGCAAAAGATCGGGTCTTCTGATGTTTACTAACAGTTTTTTGTTACTGAAGGAGAACGACATTCTTCAGTAACTGTCTGTATGTTATAAGAGAATCGGAAATAAACTGTCCTGTACGGTGGTTTTTCATACCTCCAACGGTGCTTATGAAATTAAAGAATGACAAATGCGCCGTAATTTTTTAGTTATTGTCGATTCTTGTTGCGCTACATACACTGCCTAATATAGAAACTACGTTGAAAATCGATATCAACGATACTATTCGTACTGATGTGATGCATGCAGAACTGTTGCTCGCTGGCCGCAAGGCGCGCTGCTATCGCAGTGGGTAACAAAACAGACAGTGTTGCGACTGTTATGTTATACTGTGGTTTAGCTGTGTGTGAGCTATGCATATCGACAATTACGTAAGAAACAGAATTTACAGTGTGACCAAAGTAATACACATACCTCACAAAATACCCAATCCACGTGACTGTGTTTTACCTCGCTTCGTTCAGCATTCACGAGTGAGCGAGAACAACCATCTCAGGTATTCTACCAACTGAGCGTGTTACAGATCGAAATAGCAATCGTATTGATTGGAAATAGAGCTAACAAGAGAGGCGCAAATGTAGTCCTTTTATTTTTTTTTTTTTTAGAAAAGTTTTTTTTCTGTTTTAGGTTCGCAGTACGTAAGTAGTGGATGAGGTGCAGTGCCCAAGAAGCCGTGTTAAACAACCAGGGCAAACAACCAGGAGAAGGCACAGTGTGTCCTTTGGTACCATGAGACACGATCACCAACCACAGTGCAGAGACACTTGCAGACAACATTTGGAAGGAATCCACCTGATGTCAAGAGCATTAAAGCCTGGTATGAGAAGTTCAAGAACACAGGATCGGTTGCTGACCTCCCGAGGTCTGGTCGACCAAGAACCTCAGCAGACAGGGTGGAAGCTGTAAGGCAGTCTTTTCTGCGAAGTCCGAAGAAATCGGTGCGCAGGGCCTCACGTGAACTACAGATGCCAAAAAGCTCTCTCCATGACATTTTACACAAACGTTTACTGTTTCGTGCATACAAAGTGCAAATCGTTCAGGCCTTGTTGCCCAATGACTAAACACGTCGATATGACTTTGCGGTCGAAATGCTATCACGTATTGAGGACGATGATGGTTATCTCAGACGAATTGCCTTTTCCGACGAAGCGACCTTTTTTGTCAGTGGAGTAGTGAATCGCCATAATATGCGCATTTGGGGTTCACAACCCCCTGGCGAGGTCATGGAGTGCACCAGAGGCAGTCCAAAGGTGAATGTTTGGTGCACGCTATTGCAGGATCGAATTATCGGGCCTTTCTTCTTCGCTAAGGCTTCCATCACATCTGCAGTGTATCTGGAGATGTTGCAACTGTATGCTGTTCCTCAGCTGCTTCAGTATCACCCAGATGTCTTGTTTCAGCAAGATGGTGAACCGCCTCATTGGGGTTTGGGCGTCCGTGCCTATCTCGATATGACCTTTCCTGGGCGATGGATTGGTCGTGATGGGCCAACGGTTTGGCCTCCACGCTCTCCTGACATAACCCCATTAGACTTCTTTTTATGGGGTTATGTCAAGGACGAGGTCTACCGAACACGTATAGCAGATCTTGAAACCCTGCGGCAACGGATAACCATAGTCGTTGAATCGATCCCTCCAGAGATGTTGGCTAATGTGTGGACGGAAATTGAATATCGCCTAGATGTGCTACGTGCTACCAAGGGTGCTCGTGTGAAAGTTTACTGATGTGTGAAAAAAACTTTGATAGTTTGTAAACAATTAGACACCAGTTTCATATTTGTATCTTACTTCTAGCCTGAGTTATCAATTTATGTAATCAGGGAAAGACTTTTCGCGCACCCTGTAGGTAACTTTAAAATGCTTTATTGTGGAGGAGTACGTGCAGAGGCAGGTAGCCGGGGTGTCGGCGTGAATATGAGACGTTGGCGGAGGTATTGTGTGTGAAGGCCGCGCGGACGCTAACCTTTGCGCCGGCTGCAGGCTACCGGCCACATGCAGGGGGGGAAGTGGGTCGCGTGGCGTGGCGTGCAGGCCACCTGCCCGCCCGCCAGCCTTTGTCCAGCAATGTGTGAAGCGGCCGCCGGCCAGCCGCCAATGGCTTCCGGACCAGCGGTGTCTGCCGCTACAATGCGCCGGGCTGCGCGGGAGGGAGGGGTAGGGCTCGTGCTGCGCGCAGGTCGCTGCTCCCCGCAGCTGTGCACCTGGACAAGAGTAACCGTTACACGCCCGCGCCACCGCGGCGTGCGCTGGCCTCACACATTACGCTACGGCTACGCTGTCCTTAGTGACAGGAATTAAAGATAGCGCACGGGAAGTCACGTTTAGTCATCATGGCACGAACAAAATGGTTGGTTCAAATGGCTCTGAGCACTATGGGACATAACTTCTGAGGTCATCAGTCCCCGAGAACTTAGAACTACTTAAACCTAACTAACCTAAGGACATCACACACATCCATGCCCGAGGCAGGATTCGAACCTGCGACCGTAGCGGTCGCGCGTTTCCAGACTGTAGCGCCTAGAGCCGCTCGGCCACTTCGGCCGGCAGCACGAACAACATCGATAGTTAATTTACGAGGGGAGGCCCACCAATTCACACAAAGAAAAAGTGATATAGAAAAATTAACAAACCAACAAGAACAATTAACACAGATAGAAACTTTAATAGAGGAGGGAGACCTTGAAAAAGCAACAGACCAAATAGAAGACCTCTTAAAAGATTCAGTGCTACAAACAAACCCAAAAACAAGCACGGCAAAAAGATGGTTCGATGCTGAATGATACAGCAAAAGGAACACTGTTCTAAGAACGCTCCACAGATTAAGAAACCAGCACGGCGAGGAAACATACAAACTGTACGCAGAAGAGAGGAGAATCTACAAAGAACTAATAGAAGTGAAGAAAAAAGAATACTTAGAAAGAGAGGCAAAAAGAGAAGCGGATGAAGCAGAGAAAGACCCATACATAGCAGCAAGACCAAGAAAACTGGCTTATACAACAAATATAGACATCAAGGGGGATTCGGTTGTTTGGGGGAAGAGACCAAACAGCGAGTTCATCGGTCTCATCGGATGAGGGAAGGATGTCGGGCGTGCCCTTTCAAAGGAACCATCCCGGAATTTGCCTGGAATGATTTCGGGAAATCACGGAAAACCTAAATCAGGATGGCCGGACGCGGGATTGAACCGTCGTCCTCCCGAATGTGAATACATGAAGGAATGGGAAGACCACTTCATTAAGATACTGAACAAACGAAGAATCAAAACACCCCCAAAGAAAGAGAAACATCAAACTAAGGGAGAAGACAATATATGGGAACCTCTAAATGAAGAAGATGTAAAAGAAGTAATAAAAGCATTGAAGAACAAGAAAGCAGCAGGACTCGATAATATATATAATGAACATATAAAAGATGCAAAAGAGGCCTTCCAACACGTATGGACCAAACTATTTAACAAATGCCTGGAACTTGGAAGAATTCCGAAACAATGGAGACACTCTACAATAAAAGTTCTCTACAAAGGTAGAGGAGACCCAACGGACCCAAACAAGTACAGAGGCATAGACCTGGAAAATAAGCAATTCAAGATGTTCATTACACAAAAAATCCAAGCCTCTGTGGACAGTCACCTCCCAGACCGACAAATCGGTTTCAGATCTGGAAGAGCAACACTTACGGCAGTCAGGCTTCTTCTAAACAACATCGACGAAGCGCTACAAAAGAAACAAATGTTCTACACAGTGTTCATAGACTTTACCAAAGCCTTTGACCTACTCGAAAGAGATCTCATAGTCCGAAAACTGGAAAACACAATGGGAGAAGATAGCGGATGGGCAAGAATAATCAAGTAAATCCTCCAATACAACTTAATCACAATATCAGACAACCTCTCTTTTTCGAACCCCGTTCTGCAATCGAACGAAGTCTTACAGGGTGACCCAATGAGCCCTTTGCTATACATTCTTGCCACTGAAGAAGTGCTCCGAATTGGAGAAAATGAAGAAGATGTACATGTATATGTATACGCTGACGACATAGCCGTAGATTCGACAGATATACAGAAGCTGCAGAGAATCATTGAGAAAACAAACAAATGGTGCACTGAACAGAAACTACACATAAAGATAACAAAGACAGAAATGGTAATTTTCAGAAAAGGAGGCAAAACACCCAAGAATGCGGAAATCAGCATCAGAGGACAAAAAATAGAAATCTCATCAGACTTTAAATAACTAGGGGTGACATTGCAACCAACAGCCAAATGCTTCACAAAACATACGTGCAGCCCAAGCAATAATAGCAATACAGGACATCAAAAACATCAGCCTACTCAGTCTAGAAACAGCCATGAAATTATTCAACACAAAAATCTTGCCAATCCTGGCCTATGGGATGGAGGTTATATGGGACCACCTGGCAGAAAAAAATCTAGAAACACTAGAAAAAGTAAAATCGACTTATCTAAAAAGAGCACTAGGTCTCTCAAAGACAACAAGATCTAGACTTGTGTACTTCCTAGCGAGAAACACATTCGTAATTGAAGACATCAGACTTCGATATATGATGCCACACACCAGGGCTTCCAGGAAGCAACTGAAGATCATGGAGGACAAACGAGAAAAAATATGGCCGGAGTTCTATGGCACCGAAGCAATGACGAACCGCTAATGGACAGCACCAAGTTTCGAACAGCGACATGTCGTAACTAGACTTTCTATTCAAGGCTTTCATCATCTAATCGGCAAAAACAAAACTTATCACGACCCAACCGCAACATGTGTATGTGAACTGTGTAACGAAGCCTGTGAACGATATCACATAGAACTGTGCAGTAAAAGAGTGAAATCGATAAATGAATACGCAGAAATGTAAAATGTAAAATGTTAAACAAAGTAACTTTATATGGCTATTCGGCTGCAATTTTAAAAAATAAAAAAATTGACGAGGGGCATTCAATAACGTTTTGCTCGGCCGGTTTCGGTTGAAAAAAAAGGCCGAATTTGTCGTGGGACGTCAGTGAATATTATCGCTTCGGCCAGTAAGGCCCCCCGTAAACGATCAAACATTTTGTCATACTTACCTATGATTGCCAAAAATTTGGAAACGTTTCTTCCAAACACCGAATGTACGCTCTATTACACATCTCCTTTGCCGTATGAGGTGTATTGCAATATTGTAACTCCCTTCGGCTCCTGTGTCGGGTCGAAATACAGGCATCATGAGATGGATGGAGAGAACATATCCGCTATCTCCGACAAGCAACCAATTACACTGTCCATTTTCAAATTCTGCAACAACTCTACAACTGTCCCAAACGCGTGCATCATGCGCGAAACCCGGCCAACAGCTTAGCACGTTCAAAATCTTCGCATTGCCATCACAGATGATTTGTGTATAAATATATAAGGAATTCTTGTGACATCGGTATATTTCTGCTTGTGCTACAGAGAGGCAATGTGTTGCTATATGTACATAATCTTTGGCCACTATGACTTTTGGGAATCCAGCAACCCCAAAGAAATCTCTTTTGTTCCTCGGAATATTTTCTTGATTTTGTGGCACATACTATGGCTTTAAGGCAATTAAACTGTTTATCACGATTTTAAAAACTTTTCCAGCAATAGTACGATGGATGTTAATGAAATCCCCTGCTACGAATTTGGTAAGTACGAATGCGAAAGATTTGCGGTCCACAAAGAAGTTGCAGCCTACGAAACAAAATACGTTTCCAGTCAGTATTATGCTGCAGCAACGGCGCCAGCATACCAAGCAGTGACTCAAAAGATTCCTAACGAAATCGAACAGCCCTTTCAAATCATTGTTGTGGGAAATTGCAAATGGGTCTCTTCTCTGCATTAAAACTCCCATTCTGAAGGTATCTACCTATTCCTTCAACTCCATATATTCATCATTGTAGGTATTGCATAGAACTCGATATTTAACACGCAGACACTGAAGAACATGCCTTACTCTCTAACTTCTACTTCTACTTAGGAGTAAATTTTGGACTTATTTCTTACTTAAGTTACTTATGTAGTAGCATACTCTTTGATGGTGCTCTCCACCACTTATAGAGTAAATTAATTTATTTTGGAAGTAAATTAAAAATTGACTGCTGCAGTAGCTGACTCCATTAGTTCAGCAGCCCGCGCGGTTAGTCGTGCGATCTAACGCATGGCTTTCCGGACTGTGAAGGAACGTCTGGTCGCTGGCACGAATCCGCCGGGCGGACTTGTGTCGAGGTCCGGTGAGCCGGCCAGTCTGTGGATGGTTTTTAGGCGGTTTTCCACCTGCCTCGGCGAATGCGGGCTGGTTCCCCTTATTCCGCCTCAGCTACACTATGTCAGCAACTGCTGCGCAAACAAGTTTTCCACCTACGCGTACACCACCATTACTCTACCACGTAAACATAGGGGTTACACTCGTCTGGGGGGGGGGGGGGTACACTGGGGGCCAAACCGCATAATAACCCTGAAAGAGTGGTTCGGTGTAGGGCGGCGGAGGGGTGAAGTGGACTGCGGTAGTCGTTGTGGGGTTGTGGACCACTGCAGCTGCGGTTGGGACGGAGCCTCTCCGTCATTTCTAGGCCCCCGCTTAACATACAATACAATACAATTAGTTTAGTATTCTAGAATGGAAGTCGCCCATTTCCTTCTCTCTTAGTAACTCACTACTTTAGTTTCGCTTAGGCTCGGTTGATGCTCGCCATCCTAAGTGTAATGAAGCTCCGATAGGTGGCAGCGCTATACATAGCCTTCAAAATGGCGTCTGTAACGGAGATGTGTTCCAAGCAGAGGGCTGGCATTGAGTTTCTTCTGGCGGAAAACCAGAGTATCGCAGATATTCTTAGGCGTTCGCAGAATTTCTGCGGATATCTGGCAGTGAACAAAAGCACAGTGAGTCGTTGGGCGACACGTCTGTCATCATCGCAACAAGTTCGCTCAAACCTGTCCGATCTCCCGCGTTGCGGCCACCCGCGCGCAGCTGTGACTCCTGCAATGTTGGAACGTGCGGACACACTCATTCGAGGTGATACAGGGGTCACAATCAATCACCTCAATCCACAACTGGACGTCTCTGTTGGTAATGATGACACACTCGTCCACCAGTTGGGGTACTCAAAGGCGTGTGCCCTCTGGGTTCCTTACCGACTAACAGAAGAACATAAAGAGCAACGAAAGACCATCTGTACGGAACTGCTTGCGCGTTACGAGACTGATCGTGACGATTTTTTGTCACCAGCGATGAGACATGGGTTCATCACTTCGAACCGGAAACAAATCGGCTATCCTTGGAATGGCGCCACACCATCTCTCCCCCAAAGAGAAGGTTCAAAGCCGCACCCTCAGCAGGTAAAGTCGTGAAGTCAGTCTTTGGGGCCTCTGAAGCGATTCTGTTTGATGTCCTCCCTCATGTGCAACGATCAGCTCCGAAGCGTATTGTGCTACCCTCATAAAATTGAATAACTAGCTTGATCGTGTTCGTCCCCATAAAAATGCAAATGAACTCCTTCTCCATAACAATGCAAGGCCTCGCATAAGTCTGCGCATCACAGAGGAGCTCAGAACACTTCACTGGACTGTCCTCTCGATCCACCTTACAGTCCGATTCTCGTCTCTTCCGACTTCCATATGTCTAGCCCACTGAAGGATGCACTCCGCGGGAAGCAGTACATGGATGATGGGGAGGGAGGCTATTGTTACAGCCAGATGTTGGCTCCGACGTCGACCACTAGAGTGGCACTATGTCGGCATGCTGGCCCTCAATATAAAGTGGTTTCACGCCATCGCACTGAACGGAGACTATGTTGAAAGATAGGGTTCCTTAGCCAAAAGAGTGGGGAATAATAAGATACGTTGGAATCCTGAATAAAACCAACCTCCTTTCGGGAAAAAAATGTATTTCATTATCTATTGAATGCCCCTGCATCTTTTGCTAACGTCGGGATTCACGCAGCATTGCGTTTCCCGATATTTTTATACCACAAACTGAACCAACAGTAGACTAAGATTATACATTATGGGCACTGTAAAACATATGTTGGTGTATTAAACTATAGACATTATAAATCGAAGCCCCTGACGTATTTTTTGCCTATGTGAAGACTAATGTCAAGAAATATTGGAAGGTAGGTTTTACTGATAGACACTGGAGACTGATTCACGAGGAAGGTATGATACCCGTATGTACTTGTGATTTATGATTATAGAGAGGAATTTCAGCTCGAGTGAGGATTTTGTAGGTATGAGAGTTACGTGGGGAATATGTGGGGATTTTAACTTTTTACAGTTTATTAATATATCGTAGCTGTTAACAGCGATAATCTGATGGTTGGTGAATTTGTTGTTGTTGTTGATTCTAACGATTTTCGAGGCCTTAAGCTCAGAATGAGTTTCATAGAGAAGATTTCAAGCAATATCATACAGAGTAGATAAATGCTCTCGTATATACAGATATTACCTAAGCGAGACCGAACGTGACAATGACTGAGCGTATTCGACAAAAAGCTGTTGAGCGCATGCGTAGAGCAAAGCATTGTTCCCATTACACGTTCTGTTTTCTGAGCAGTACTCTCTTGCCTCTCTTCAGCTCGTATAGCGTGTATTCTGATACATTCGACTGCTTACGTTGTATTTTCTTTCCTTGGGAAATAATAACGATTTGGTGCAAAAATGGATAAATGGTTGCTAAAAGGTGTAGACAGAAATGCAGAAACTAATCCCAAGGTAGGTTACTAACTAAATTTGCTTGAATTCTTTTAAACAGCTCATATAAAGCTTTTTCACTTTTTAACAATACATGTGCCCATATTATGATCTGGAATCGTCGATGGTAATTCGGAAGTTTTCCTGCTACATTCCAACTCCTGCCACCCGCACATAATCAAGTATTGAATGACTGCAGCAGACCAGCGTTGGGAACTAATAGAATAATGTATATGATATGCTGTGTTTACGTATATGGAAATGATCCTCACAGAAGAAGATAATTGAAGTGGCAACTATATCTTGCAGATTCCTACGAGAGAGCTGCAAACACATTATAAGCATCTTCTCACTTTTTGTAGCATTCAGAAACAATTTTCCGGAGTTGTTGTAGATTTATTTCTACAGCGAGGTACTGCACATCACTTGTAGCTCATTTTTCAGAACATAAATTCCAAAACAATATGCTATTTATGACTATAGTGAGAGCTTACTTCATTAGGATGTAACAGGCATCACGCCACATAAAAAAACGTTTTTGTGGCCTTTCGATTTATTTGAATTTCTATTTTTCTTGTAAATACGTAAATATATGAAGAATAAAAGCATATGATGAGAATGAAATAATGTAATCAATAATTTATTCCAGACAAATATTAGAAGACACTCAGATATCCAATGGTGTGGGGAGTTTGCGGGGAATCGGGAAATTTTTCTCCCCCGACATTGCCAGCGCTCAGTGCCAAACGCTCCCGCTGGCGATATTATCTTCAGCGTGCCTCGTGCGTGATAAGCATGTAAGCGAGAAATTTAGAAAGGTTTGAAACTGTGGTTAAAGTTCCTTGGAACTCGCTAGATGCTCTGATTGTGAAAAACTGGAAGAAAATAGTGTGTGTAATTTACGCGAAAGCAAGTTTTTCACGCATCCCAGTGTTAACGACGTTAAATCTCCTGAGGTCGTACACTGATATAATTTTGCAGGTACGTTCAGTGGTATGTGTGGCTACTGTCTGCAAAATGTGTTGCGAGCAGACTCGTTTTTAAAGACGTAATAAATTAAATGGTCATGTCTGATGTTGACGTTTTACTGCATAAACAGCGAAAATAGAGTAAGTGATAAACTTTTTCTCTTCTGTTATTTTGTGGAGGCGGTCTCGGCGAGGAAAGTTACGTAAGTGATTCAAATTATGCATAAAGCTTTTTGGAAGTCTCTCATTGTTATCATACTGGGTGAATAAATTGCAGGTATTTGCACGACGTCAGTTACGCTGCATGACAAACACGCAGTTCCTAATTGTAGTACTTGTCTTATTGTTTTAAACTTTTAGCATAAGATTATACGTTTTAATGAGTAGATTATGACAGTACGATAATTTTGTAAACTTGGAGAGTAATTAAGCAGAATACTGCAATTCAAATATTTTTATCCCTAGGAAGTTCTTAGGTAGGCAACCTGCAACTGATACCGCATTCAGGATTCTGAGATAGTCGATACAGGGTGCTTGTAATTAAAAAAAATGGCTCTGAGCACTATGGAACTTAACTTCTGAGGTCATCAGTCCCCTAGAACTTAGAACTACTTAAAACTAACCAACCTAAGGACATCACACACATCCATGCCCGAGGCAGGAATCGAACCTGCGACCGCAGCGGTCTCGCGGTTCCAGACTGTAGCGCCTAGAACCGCTCGACCACTCCGGCCGGTGGTTGTAATTAAACTTTCGGTACTTAAGAGGACTCCGCCTCTCCTTCCCCCCCCCCCCCCCTCCCACCATGATAAACGAGGGATCGTAGGACAATGAACCTTCCTGGGATCATTTGCAAGGACATACGGAAGAGCAATAACGAGTACACCAATAACGGAAACACTTTTTAACTTCCACATAAGACGGTAACAGTTGTTAATTGGATGCCAAGTTTCCGTTCCAGGGGAAACTTCTTCATTTAAATGAGTGTGTCTGTACTTAAATTGCTGAATAACTGAGAAGCTGAAACTTCTACGTTATTTCATTCTGAAACAGCTGAATAAAACTGAACGTACTGGGCCTACTTTCTCTTTACTTTTTCTTATCATGTCAACACTGACCCACAATATTCTAGCGCAACGCAACCTGACTGCTCAGAAAAGCTACAACCTGACTTCAAATAATTAATTCAAAAGAATAGCCCTGACTAAAAATAAATCTTAACAATAACCTATACATTTCATTAAGCACTTACCTCACAAAAATCTTCCTTACGCGAATTACTGCAATACAGCGAGCGTCAATACTGTCAGCTAAATAAAAGATTCTAACTACTAAAGCTACTAACTACTAATAGGCATGTGGTTAACAAAGGAAAGATTTTGTTGCAAACCAAATAACGTATTATTTTACCTTAATAATGTGGCATCCAGTTCAAACACGAATATAAATCGTCATTGACATCTAGCACAGAGGTATATAATCTTGGATAATATTCAGTCTCCAAGTCGAACATGTACATCTCGTTAGCCTACGCTAACACTTCAGACCTCTACCCTCCATCAATGCTAACTTCTCACATCTGCCATACATCACTGCTGGCTGTTCACCTCCAACTGCACAACGTACTTCCATCACTACTGGCGACTAACTCCCAACTGCCCAACAGTACTAGCGATTAACTTCCAACAACGATTCCGACCAGCCACAGAGTCTCTTACAAACAGAGTGCAGTCAGAGATCCAGTGCAAGGCTGCCAACGCAGAAGCAGCCCACTTACACAGGCTACAAACATTGCTCAGTGTTACGACCATCAGCATGCACGACAGCCGGGAAATAGCACTTCTGCTCTACGGCTGCCCGAGATATCTCAGGTTGGATGTTCGCCGTCGTGATGCAGCTCGTGCACTGCTAGAAGACCGCGCGTTGCATCCATCATTCTCAGCCATGGCAACAGTAAATCCTTACACATTCTACGGCGCAACTGACCGTCGGCATCTCCCATGACCAGTACCCAAATCGCCAGTTGATTCGAACTTTCGAATCATTTTCTTGAACCACGTTGTGGAAAGAGGATCTCTTCGTATTCCTTCCAGTGCATCGATACTCGCGTAGAGCAGTAGCACTATTTCTTGTTGTTTTGATAAAACATCTTTACGAGTAAAGACCTGCTCATCTTGTCCAGAGCCTGCAACAACACAAAACCTGCAGCGCACAGTCTGAACATGATTCGTATAAAGTTGGGTACCCATTTGGTAAACAGCTTTCCATTTACACTGGCTCAAGCAGCGACAGTTTAATTACACTGAAGAGTCAAAGAAACTGGTACATCTGCCTAATGTTGTGTAGGACCCCCGCGAACACCCAGAAGTGCGGCAGCACGACGTGGCATGGACTCGACTAATGTCTGAAGTAGTGCTGGAGGGAACTGAAACCATGAATCCTGCAGGGCTGTCCACAAATCTGGGGTGGAGACTTCTTCTGAACAACAAGTGTCCGCCGCTCGTGGTCGTGCGGTAGCGTTCTCGCTTCCCACGCCCGGGTTCGATTCCCGACGGGGTAAGGATTTTCTCTGGCAAGTGATGATTGGATGTTGTGTGCTGTCCTTAGGTTAGTTAGGTTTAAGTAGTTCTAAGTTCTAGGGGACTGACGACCATAGATGTTAAGTCCCATAGTGCTCACAGCCATTTTTTTGAACAACAAGTTCAAAGGCACCCCAGACATGCTCAATGATATTCATGTATGGGGAGCTTCGTGGCCAGCGGAAGCGTTCCTGGAGCCACTCCGTAGCAATTCTGGACGTTTGGGGTGTCGCACTGTCCTGCTGGAATGGCCCACGGCCGTCGGATTGCACAATGAATATGAATGGTTGCAGGTGATCAGACAGGATGCTTAGGTACGTGTCACCTGTGAGAATCGTATCTAGATTTATCAGGGGTCCCAACTGCACACGCCCCACACCATTACAGAGCCTCCATCAGCTTCAACAGTCCCCTGCTGATATGCGGGGTCCATGGATTCGTGAGGTTTCTCCACAACCGTACACGTCTGTCCGCTCCATACAGTTTGAAACAAAACTTATCCGACCAGGCAACATGTTTCAGTCATCATCAGTCCAATGTCGGTGTTGACAGGCCCAGGCGAGGTGTAAAACTTCGTGTCGTGTGGTCATCATGGGTACACGAGTAGGCCTTCGGCTATGAAAGCCATTCGTTGAATGGTTCGCTCGCTGACACTTGTTGATGGCCCAGAGTTGAACTCTGCAGCAATCTGCGGAAGTGTTGCACTTCTGTCACGGTGAACGATTCTCTTCAGTCGTCGTTGCTCCTGTTCTTGCAGGATCTTTTTCCGGCCGCAGCAGTGTCGGAGATTTGATGTTTTACCGGTTTACTCAGATTCACAGTACACTCGTGAAATGATCGTACGGGAAAATCTCCACCTCATCGCTACCTCGGGGATGCTGTGTCCCATTGCTCGTGCGCCGACGGTAACACTACGTTAAAACTCACTTCAGTCTTGACAAACTGCCATTGTAGCAGCAGTAACCGATCTAGCAACTACGCCAGACACTTATTGTCTTATACAGGCGTTGCCGACCGCAGCGCCGTATTGTGATTGTTTACATATCTCTGCATTTGAATTCGCATGCCCATACCAGTTTCTTTGGTGCTTCGGTGTATAAGTAGCCTGTAGACTCGCATGTTATTGCTGCTATTGAGATTCATCAATTGCAAAAAGTGTTCGACTGACGGTGATTTACGACTTCTGCTATCTCTCTCTCTCTTTCTGTCTGTGTGTGTGTGTGTGTGTGTGGGCGCACGGAGGGGGGGCGGGGAGGGGGAAATGACATTGAAGGCGCTCTGTTTCCAACAGGCAATAACACTGAGGAACTTCAGAGGAAGCCTAGTGGTAAACAGCTGTCAGATAACTGAAACAGCCAATCTCACCTGTCGCTTCCTAAATGACAGTGGTCCAGGACGATTGCACTTTCCCTGCGGCTTGTGCTGCCCAGAGCAGACACGTCTACGTCTGTGGACAGAGTGTGTTGGGACAGCCGGGTTGGTTGGCGGCGGGAGGGAGGGTGGGTTGGAGGAGAGCAGAGTGGGGAGCGTCCCCTCTTCCCTCCCCCTTCACAAAGTAGTTCCTCTCGCCGCCGCTCCACTTCCCAGCCCAGCGGGCCGCAGGGAAAGTGAACGCCAGCCAGCCACGGCGCGCTCACGCTGACTGGCACTTTCTCCGTCCCTGACCGACTGCCGGGGCATCCTGTGGTGTAGTCTGTTGTGTGCAGTGCTGCGCTGTATCGTTGCGCACCTGCAGTCTCCATCGCCGCCACCAGGGGCATGAGGGAGAAAAGAGGGAATTCCGCCCCATGGCTGTTCTGTTGTGTTGTCAGGGTAGCCCCGTGGCTCACACCCTACATTTATATATACACGGTGTTTCACTATTGCGGATACAAACAAAAGGGACGAATAGAGGACAGTGAAAACACAAGCAAGCAGTCCTAATAAACATGCGTCCCGAAACCAGTGGTGTCCCCCAATACGACGTATTACTTATGAGTACGTAAACACCTTCCAACAGAGTGCTTGAGGATAAAAAGCAGATGTGCGCTTGAGGACAAACTCATTACAAGCGTTCCACAGGACCATCGGTCATGCGGAAGCACGCTTCAGCACTTCGCCTCATCGATGCCAGTACACGTTCAAAAACCACGTGTCTATTCCTAATACAGTGACAGCCAGTCATTATGCATTCTCGGAGTTCTTCGACACTATCAGCAGGACTGGAACACACCAAAGCTTTCAAATATTCCCATACAAGAAACTCCAACTGGCTACAAGTAGTGGAATCTATGAGGCCACGGTATTAGCGAGCCACGACGAATACACTTGTTGTCGAAGATTCGTGCTGCGTATTCCCGAACATCCACATAAAGGTGTGCCAGTGCAACATGCATGTACCAAGTAGAGAGCATCATCCAAAACGTAGCCTTAGTAATTCACAGCGCTCTAACAATGGCATGACTGCACTTGTGCACGCGCAGTGTCGGGAAAACCATTGGTCTCGGAAACTATATTTACTGTGATTATTTACTTATCCAATTGTTCTCTACCCGCCCCTGTCATTAGTACCTACAAAGTGACTCATTGATGATGTTACAAGCTTTCAGGGATAATGTTGAAAGGTAGATGGATCAGTCTGAGGTAAGGAACCCCGATGCGGTAACGACCGAGTCGAAATTAGCGAAAATCGATGTGATGCCTCTTGGGAGGAGGTAGTGTCGACAAAAACAAGAAAATAATGTCTAATAAACATGGCTCCAAAGTGCATACCTGAAGAGCTATGGGCACTTGTTCACCTTTGCTGCTGTGGAACACATCTCCTCAACAAGTGCCCATAGCTCTTAAGGCGTGCATTTTAGAGTCCATGTCTAGAAGACATTTTTTTTATTATTTCGGTTCATACTACCTCCTCCCAAAGCATGGAAGGCAAAGATCTTGCAGTAAAAGGATTCCACTGTCAGAAGTATCACAACGATTTTCGCTTGTAACTTTCGGTTTGTTCATTTCCGGACCACGGGCCAAAGGGGCTGTAAGCACTATGGGACTCAACATCTGAGGTCATCAGTCCCTTAGACTTAGAACTACTTAAACCTAACTAACCTAAGGACAGCACACACATGCATGCCCGAGGCAGGATTCGAACCTGCGACCATAGCAGCAGCGTGGTTCCGGACTGAAGCGACTAGAACCGCTCGGTCACAGCGGCCGGCGACCACGGGTCCTTACCTCAGATTAATATATTTACCCTTCTCCTTCATCTCTGAAACTATGTCATCACGGAATCACCCTGTATACGCTACATAACGTGAAGAGCGAAAGTCTCTTCCTTGCTGTATTTATAGTCAGTTTTGGGTAACCCGAAATTTTATAGTTATTTCGAATACCTTGCTTAATATTCTTCGTATTATACAATGTAACTTGATAGACGACAGATAATGTAATAAATAGGTGATAAATCACAAAATAATAAAACAGTAAAAATTACGGAGATACTTGGCGTAGCAGCGTGAATTAATCCCTTGTTCTTGAGTCCCTTCACAGGCATAAAGTTCCTTTGTCTCCTATAATTAACTTTATATCATCATTCCACTGCATATTACTCCGAGTGATTACTCCTGTGCATTTTTTCAAGGAATTATCACCAATATCGTAACTGAACAATGAAGCATCTCTTCGCCTCTGTAAGGGCAATATACACTCCTGGAAATGGAAAAAAGAACACATTGACACCGGTGTGTCAGACCTACCATACTTGCTCCGGACACTGCGAGAGGGCTGTACAAGCAATGATCACACGCACGGCACAGCGGACACACCAGGAACCGCGATGTTGGCCGTCGAATGGCGCTAGCTGTGCAGCATTTGTGCACCGCCGCCGTCAGTGTCAGCCAGTTTGCCGTGGCATACGGAGCTCCATCGCAGTCTTTAACACTGGTAGCATGCCGCGACAGCGTGGACGTGAACCGTATGTGCAGCTGACGGACTTTGAGCGAGGGCGTATAGTGGGCATGCGGGAGGCCGGGTGGACGTACCGCCGAATTGCTCAACACGTGGGGCGTGAGGTCTCCACAGTACATCGATGTTGTCGCCAGTGGTCGGCGGAAGGTACACGTGCCCGTCGACCTGGGACCAGACCGCAGCGACGCACGGATGCACGCCAAGACCGTAGGATCCTACGCAGTGCCGTAGGGGACCGCACCGCCACTTCCCAGCAAATTAGGGACACTGTTGCTCCTGGGGTATCGGCGAGGACCATTCGCAACCGTCTCCATGAAGCTGGGCTACGGTCCCGCACACCGTTAGGCCGTCTTCCGCTCACGCCCCAACATCGTGCAGCCCGCCTCCAGTGGTGTCGCGACAGGCGTGAATGGAGGGACGAATGGAGACGTGTCGTCTTCAGCGATGAGAGTCGCTTCTGCCTTGGTGCCAATGATGGTCGTATGCGTGTTTGGCGCCGTGCAGGTGAGCGCCACAATCAGAACTGCATACGACCGAGGCACACAGGGCCAACACCCGGCATCATGGTGTGGGGAGCGATCTCCTACACTGGCCGTACACCACTGGTGATCGTCGAGGGGACACTGAATAGTGCACGGTACATCCAAACCGTCATCGAACCCATCGTTCTACCATTCCTAGACCGGCAAGGGAACTTGCTGTTCCAACAGGACAATGCACGTCCGCATGTATCCCGTGTCACCCAACGTGCTCTAGAAGGTGTAAGTCAACTACCCTGGCCAGCAAGATCTCCGGATCTGTCCCCCATTGAGCATGTTTGGGACTGGATGAAGCGTCGTCTCACGCGGTCTGCACGTCCAGCACGAACGCTGGTCCAACTGAGGCGCCAGGTGGAAATGGCATGGCAAGCCGTTCCGCAGGACTACATCCAGCATCTCTACGATCGTCTCCATGGGAGAATAGCAGCCTGCATTGCTGCGAAAGGTGGATATACACTGTACTAGTGCCGACATTGTGCATGCTCTGTTGCCTGTGTCTATGTGCCTGTGGTTCTGTCAGTGTGATCATGTGATGTATCTGACCCCAGGAATGTGTCAATAAAGTTTCCCCTTCCTGGGACAATGAATTCACGGTGTTCTTATTTCAATTTCCAGGAGTGTATTACGTTTATATAAGAGGACGTTCAGGGACAACTATCAGTTCCTGAAACAATCATAGATCCTCCGCAGGTCTCCATGCTATAGCCTTCTGGCTTTATCACATCCATGTAGACAACAGCATCACATCTCGATCTACATCTACAGGTCTACTCTGCGATTCACAATTAAGTGCCTGGCTGAGGATTCATTGAAACGTCTTCAACCTATTTTTCTACCGTTCCACGCTCGAGCAGTTCAGAGAAAAAGAATACTTAAATTGGTTTGCCTTCCCAACAGCTTTACCTATGTGATCATTGCAATTTAAGTTGTTCGTAATTATAAATGATAGCCATTTAGTTGAATTCACAGCCTTTACATTTGTGTGATTTGTCGTGTAACCGAAATATAACGGATTCCTTGTAGTACTCACGTGGACTACGTCGAACTTTTCATTATTTAGAGTAAACTGCCATTTTTTGCTTCATACAGGTATCTTGCCTAAATAGTTTTACAATTGGTTTTGATCATCTGATGACTTCGCACAATGGTAAACGGCATCATAATCTGGAAACAGTATAAGAAAGCTACTCTGAATGTCTCCTAAATCGTTTATATAGATTAGGAACTGTAGAGGAAGTGTAACACATTCTTGGAGGAACACCACATATCACTTCCATTTGTCTCGATGACTTCCTGTCAATTACTATGACCTTTTGACAAAAACTCCAGTCGCACAACTGAGATGTACCCCGTAGGCACGTAATTTGAATCTCTTGTTAGAAACGGTGCCAAAAGCCTTCTGGAAACAATCTCACATCCCCTGTCGATAGCACTCATTACTTCTTGCGAGTAAAAAGCTGGTTGCGTTTTACTAAAACGATATTTTCTGAATCCGTGTTGACTATTTGTGAACAAATCGTTTTCTTCGATATAATTCATAGTGTTCGAATATAGAATACATGTTCCAAAACCATTGAGTTGAAACGTTCTGCAAGGTTAATATCCGGCGTCCACCCTTGAACATCGTGTAGGCAACGGTGTAAAAGAACAGATATACTGAAAACAAGCTCACAATACGTATACTCTCTTCTGAAGATTTTTGTGAAGAAAGCAGTCAAAAACTAAAACAACAGTAGCAATTATAAAAATAACACTAGGATAAGGAAAACATCCGTTGCCAGCAACTTTATCTCGCCTTTGCATACAAAGCAGCGTAACATGCAGCCATAAATATGTTTCACCACTTTCGTTGCAAATTAAATCTGCAAACAGATAAAGACGTAGTTTTACAAGGAACTGTAATCCTGAATGTTTGACGATTCCTACTCGGCAGATGAATTTCTGAACAGAAAATATATTCGTGCAGTTGAGTTACATTATTATTAAATTTTATTGTCAAGATTAAAGTCAAAATCTAATCGTGTAAATGACCAGCATGTAGCCATAGTTTCACGGAAAAATGTACAATACTTCTGAACCTACTGCACAGTTCCACTTCACTGCGGATTGATGCATGGAATATGTCAATAACTAACAAACAGCCCACATCAGTTACAGAGCAGGACGGAAATTACGCAGGAAAAGAGACGTTACACATTTTTAGCACGCTAGTCAACGCGTTCGTTGCCCCTTGTCCCGATGTGGTCCGGTGGCAAGACGGACTGGCCCCACCCAACCACTTTGTCGGAGAATGCGTTACAATCCGACCTTACACCCATATTCATACAAAGCTTTGTTTCCTGTTTTTTCTCTTTTGACATTCTGCCTTGATTTCATTTATGGTCAGCTGAAGGCACCCACAGTGTAGACAGAAAGTTGTGTGACCCACTTTCAGCTTTTCGAGAGCAGCAGGCTGTACGTCTGCTTCGGGTTTCACTCGCTGCCCACGTTTCACTCGAAACTAGCCCGTCACAACAAAAACACAGCAATTACCGCTGTCCACATATTACAATAGTGCGTCCGACAGTTCGCCTGCAGGTCGCCGAGAGCAGAGTCGAAGTAACAGCACTTGGACGTTACCCAAGACGGCAATGCGGCACTCGTGCATTGCCCCAGCGCCCATTACCCTGACTCTAGAACAAAGTGTCGCCACAGTTAAGTGCAGAACCCGACACATTGAGGCAGTACCACCAGGCAATCGTGACGGCTGTAGTTCCATTGCGAGGCAGTGTCTGGGTACATAAATTGAGGTAGGGAGAGCCGGTAAAAATCCTAAAAAGAATGCAGAGGGCAGTGCCTTTATGACTCACAGGTGCGCACAGAACAAAGCCAATAGCATTTCTACTAGGCAATTTGGAAATGCAGGGTGTTACAAAAAGGTACAGCCAAACTTTCAGGAAACATTCCTCACACACAAATAAAGAAAAGATGTTATGTGGATATGTGTCCGGAAACGCTTAATTTCCATGTTAGAGCTCATTTTAGTTTCGTCAGTATGTACTGTACGTCCTCGATTCACCGCCAGTTGGCCCAATTGAAGGAAGGTAATGTTGACTTCGGTGCTTGTGTTGACATGCGACAGATTTTCTGTGAACGTTTGGGCAGGCATTGTTGGTGATGTCTTGATTGGGCCCCATGTTCTTCCACCTACGCTCAATGAAGCACGTTATCATGATTTCATACGGGATACTCTACCTGTGCTGCTAGAACATGTGCCTTTACAAGTACGACACAACATGTGGTTCATGCACGATGGAGCTCCTGCACATTTCAGTCCAAGTGTTCGTACGCTTCTCAAAAACAGATTCGGTGACCGATCGATTGGTAGAGGCGGACCAATTCCATGGCCTCCACGCTCTCCTGACCTCAACTCTCTTGACTTTCATTTATGGGGGCATTTGAAAGCTCTTGTCTACGCAACCCCAGTACCAAATTTAGAGACTCTTCGTGCTCGTATTGTGGACGGCTGTGGTACAGCACGCCATTCTCCAGGGCTGCATCAGCGCATCAGGGATTCCATGCGACGGAGGGTGGATGCATGTATCCTCGCTAACGGAGGACATCTTGAACATTACCTGTAACAAAGTGTTTGGAGTCACGCTGGTACGTTCTGTTGCTGTGTGTTTCCATTCCATAATTAATGTGATTTGAAGAGAAGTAATAAAATGAGCTCTAACATGGAAAGTAAGCGTTTCCGGACACATGTCCACATAACATATTTTCTTTCTTTGTGTGTGAGGAATGTTTCCTGAAAGTTTGGCCGTACCTTTTTGTAACACCCTGTATATCCCACAGACCTGCAGAATCGAAGGAGAGGAGCCGTTTACAGACTACGAAGAGAAAGACAAAGCACAGGCGATAAATGAAGAGGTTCAAAATGGTTCAAATGGCTCTGAGCACTATGGGACTTAACTACTGTGGTCATTAGTCCCCTAGAACTTAGAACTACTTAAATCTAACTAACCTAAGGACGCCACACACATCCATACCCGAGGCAGGATTCGAACCTGCGACCGGAGCGGTCGTGCGGTTCCAGACTGTAGCGCCTAGAACCGCTTGGCCACTCCGGCCGGCAACTGAAGAGGTACTTGATACTAGGGATGCAGTGTGGTGATGGGTGGACAAGAGATGGCAGCGATGAGCGCAAATACATGTAATAACCACGGGCTGCACTAACCTTCTCCCTGGACATGGTTCATACCTCTCATATGTGTACAGATCGAAGGGCAAGTTTGTGAGTTTGTGGTGACAGGACACCCGAAACACATCATTCTTCGTTACAGGAATACAAATCCAGATTCTTAGTGCGTTGTCAGCGATCAACGACCACCGGCGACTTGCTGCGATGCAAAGAGGCGTGTGAAGCTTTGTGGCATCTTGCAGATATTCATTCGCAAAAAGGACTGCAAGAGTACGTCGCTGTAAGGCGTAAATCGTGTTCGTAAGGCTCCAACGATGTGCGACGACAGCAGGAAATTGGAATGCTTGCCACTGCAAGGACTCTACACTGCCAGCGCCGACATTAACGATGCAGCCTTCGCACGTGTAAGCAGAGTCAAAAGACTTGTAGCTAGCGTGACCAGATGCAATTGTTTAAAAAGGAGGACAAACAGTTTCAAAACGGAGGGCAAAGGAAGAAAAAAAGAGGACACATCAAACGGGTCAACTGCAGATGAGGATACCACCAGTTAGCTTTGGACAAGTCACGTGACTGCTGGGAATTACCGGTAAATCTAGTATTTAATTGATACTGATGGTCAGGTGGTGGTTAACTGAGCAATATAAAAAAATTTAGAAACATTGATTGTGGTGACAGTGTGGCGTCAATTGTTTTGTTATGTCAACAACACGGAATGGTTTACAAAGCGAAAAACGTAAGACCATTCACCTTCCTTCATTCGACGCACCGCTACCAACATCTACAATTCAAGCAGCAGCTGACGACATGTAAACTGCACTTTAACCTTTCGAATACAAATAAATTGAATGACTATGAAACAATGAAATAAAACCATGACAGTTAATCTGTTGAGTTATTTTTTACCTTCATTGGCCACTGAGACGTACGTTCCAGCTCCACATATCTTACATTCCGCTTCAAATTCATTTATCCCTTTCTTAAAGCCGGATATTTGCGGTAAAGGACATCAGAAAATGTACACTTTCGTTTAGGCATAGCCAAATATTTTACGTAACTCACTCGGTTAAAAATTACACTCACAAATGACACTTGTAATACAGGAAGCCAAGCCAATACAAAGCGTAGATACGAAACGAAAATTTTAAATAATCGATATTTGCATTCGCTTATAGGTAGATCAACGGTAATATCGACGATCCTGGTGCCACCTACTAACACCGCCTTCATGCGTGTTCATCACAAAGGCTGTGCCAATAGTTAAAGTTGTAAGATGGCAAGAACTATGCCCCTTACATAAAGTCATTAAAAATCACCTAAGTCACTTTGAGCGAACAGTAGGGCTGAACAAAAATGACTGACAAGGCACAATGCATCTTATAGAGGGTATAGTATGTACGTATTGGAATAATTAATGTCAGGTGATGGTTTTAAAGTAATTCACACGATATGAAAACTTTGTGGAAACGCGTCGATTTACTGGAGGCTAGTTTACCCCAGGGAATATTCGAGTTGACCACCGTGGCCGGTGGGGGAGCAGCAAAGGGAAGCGACAATAGGCAGCTTAGGGCAGCTCAAACTCTTGAGAAAGCAGTAACGGTGCATGGCCTCCAGCCGCCTTAAGATGAGTGACAGTGAGGGGGTGGTTGACCCTGACTCCATGCTGGTATACCGGGAAACAGACGGAGAACTTGTACACCTGTTGATAAATGTCAGTCGTCCCATTTCCTGTGAAACATGCGAGAAAGCCGCACAAGGCTATGGTGGAGCGGTCAACAGAGGTCAAAATATGCGTGTTCATGACTATAGGAACTTCACGCTGAATTCACGGTCCACAGAGTCTGAAGTAAATCAGGTGAAGAGCGACAGAATGAAATACGCCGGCCTCCGATGGGAACGTAGGACCAGGGAATTTGAAGTACTCTTCTGGGAGTCAGAATTCCGGAAAACTTGGTGTTTGTGCAGACGCTAACCTTGATGGGTGGCCTGGAGGGAGCTAAATAGAAGAAGTTGAGCGGATGGGAAATTTTGTGAGAATTTGTTCACTTCCCAGAGCAGGCATTGGTCGGCACTGGGAAGCGACGCATAATTAACGTGACTTGCGCTGCAATTGGCGTAATTGATTTTGCTGGAGGGGAAACCGAGGCGAAGAGCAGACTGGCAGAAGTCTCCGTAGAGGTCTTCCATTCCCAGTTTGCCTAGAGTGCAGACGTGGCGTTCTTTACTCAGCTGCCTGAGAAAGAGTGAGCATCTCTGCAGTTTAGGACTTAGCAAATGGAATGATTGAACTTGGAGATAGAAAGTTTTAGTTCAGCTATGTACTGAGCAAGATAGCTGGGAGTGAATAGACGAGCGCAGCCTTGCAGCACCATGAGGTCGGCCGACGTCCACACAACGACGCCGCTCCGCCATGCTGTATTCGGTGATATTGCGCCCGCTCCGGCCACTGATTAATTTGTTGGATCACATCGGCAAAGTTTCCACGAGGGTTTCATGGGCCGTGTATTGTAGAATTCTTCTCGTACTTCGCATTACGCCTGGGTCAGTCAATAGGAATTACTTTTGATTTATCGCGCTTTACTCCATGCAAACGCAATTTATTACCACTGCCTGTTAGGAGAGTCATGTAATGTGATGATTGAAGGTCGTGAGTTAAAATAAATTTGTGATAATCGACTGCATCTGTTTTTAATCAAGTAGTTGAAATCCCAAGTCACTTTCTTAATTAATTTTATGTTCACATTTGCATCTGGTGTTCAATAGCTGAATATAATATCAATGTGCACCCCTTTTTAATTAAAAAGGGATCAATTCTGAACCAATTAATGTCAACACTGCCACCGCAGTTCAATCAGGAGTCACAGGGCCATACTACTTTCTTTGCGTTATCCGATATTGCGGCAGTTTTGCACTCTCTGTTGATCTGTTAGTCAATTAGTTGGGGTGAACACATGCCAAAACCAGCTAAGTGATGGGTGGGGTGCTACAAAGTATTTAAGAAAAGAGCAATAGAACGGCACGAATTGTAAATTTAACTGTATTACGCTCAACATTGCGAAAAAGCCGGACACTGTAAAAATCCGCCCGGACCCCGGACAAAGAGCTAAAAAGGAGGACATGTCCAGATTAATCCGGACATCTGGTCACCCTACTTGTAGCCAAATTTACTCTTGCCCCGTCGTTTCATGAGCTGACCCATACTGGTCATGGATTTCTACCTAAGGATTGTTATGTGAATTTCGCAAGCAGAAAACAGCATTAATACCTTTACTCACCATTTTTATTATCTGTATTTTTCCCAACTAGCTAACTTCCCAGCATTGCCCAGGTGTGTATTTATTCCAATTCTGTTAATCCATCTCCTGCTCCCCTCTCTCACTCTCAATCTCCTCCTCCCCCTTTCTCTCCTCTTCCTTCCCCTACTCTCTCTGTCCTATTCCTCCAGCCTTCATTCTCCCCTTGCCCCTCTCTCTGCCCGTCTGCTACTACCCCCTGTCTCTCTCTATCTGCTCCTCCCTCCTCTGTCCATTTGCTCCTTCCCTCCAACTCCTCTTCACCTCCTCCTGCCCCTTCTACCTCTTCCAACCCAGTCTAATTCCTTCTCAATCTGTCCCCTCGCTCCGTCCAACTACCCCCCTTCACTCTGTTTGCCTCCTCGTCCCCTCTCTCTCTGACCATCTCCTCTTCCCTTTGGGTGTCCATCTTTCTGTACATCTGCTCTGCATCCTCTGTCTGCTCATCTCCTCTTCCTATTGATTGTCCATCTCTTCCTCCCGATCTCTCTGTTCATCTCTTTCTCACCCTTGTCTCAGTTCATCTCCTCCTCCCCCGTATCTGTGTCCAACTCGTCCCCCCCCCCCTGTCTATTTAATCCCCCTCCACTCCCTCTATTTGCATGTTGTCACACCCACCCCAGTAGAGGATTGCTGTTCTTATCCACACAGAATTTCTTTTCGAATGGCAAGTAATATTTGTACCAAGTATAGCTGAAATCGATTCAGGGGTGTAGAAGGAGCTTCTTACCTATGGCTTTGCCCAGTATACACATGTTAAATACATTTCAGATATATTTAGCATACCTCACACGTCCATGTACGCATACTTAACCTGTACCTCTATTGAATTTCGCCCTACAGTTTCGTTTTCACGCAGCTTCATATTTATGACATCATATCTACAAACTGTGTGCTGTACAGTTATTTAATCTTACAGGTACATCCAGTGATGTATGTGGACACTGTCTGCGAAATGTGTCACAAATAGAATTAGTAGTTAGGAAGTAATAAATCAAAACGTCATGCTTGATGCGACAGTTATTCACGACCTCAGTATTTATGACGTCATATCTCCTGAATTATGTGTTTTACAAGGACATATTTTTGCAAGAATGTTCAGTGGTATATGTGAATAATGTCTGGAAAATGTATTGCGAACAGAGTCGTTAGTAAAGAAGTAATATATTAAAGATCAAGCCAGATTGGCACATTTACTGCCGTAAGAGCGAAAATGTATTAAGCTATAGTCATGTTTGCTTTCATCACTTTGTGTGAGGTTTGAGGGTGTGCTTTCAGTTGAAATTGATCCAGTGGTATGGGAGGAGATACGGAACGTACATACATACACTTTTATCAAACAAAGTGATCAGAATAGATGTTCCATATTGCCGAAAATTTAATAAGGAACGTTGTGATCCAGCAATACGCTATAATTTCAATCCGTTGGTCTGTTCGTAATGTAATTCTATCGGAAACTGTCCATGTTTCTACTGTTAGGAGGAGTTTGTGTAGTCTACGGTAACCGTGTCAGCTATAAACATTGCAGTACTTGTGCTGTGTGTCATTACGAGAGCTGTGTTGGTTCAGGATGGTTCGGACAACAACGTACGATCGGAGACTCCTTACAGTCACTGTAATGGATCAGGGAATGAGACAAGTGGATATCGCAACGTATGTCATTATAAGTCGAAGTGGTGTCCCTAAAATCTCGAACAGGTTCCCAGCCACTGGATCAGTTGATGTTCACCACAGAAATGGACGCAGAAAAAAAAAAAAAAAAAAAAATCGTGCAGGACCGATGGATACATAAAACAGAAACACGTAATACAGTGTTATATGCCTACGGCGACAGTTCCAAAGAGCCTCAAGAGTACGGGTCTCAATACAAACTGTACGAAATAGGGTCCATAAGCAGGGATTGCATGCCAAAAGACCTCTCGAGACTTTTCCTATAAATCAGATTTGGAGAGGGCTCTTGTCGCTTGTGCATGAAACTATTTTTTATGGAATTGGCAGCAGTGGGACACAACGCTCTTTTCAACGAGACCTGTATCAGCTGATATTCATATGTGGCGGCAACGAGGACAACGTTTAGGCCCTTACTGTGTCGGTGTCGTTTGCCACTACCCTTACGAAGGAAGTTTAGTCATCATGTTTTGGCGTGGAAATACAGGGTGGTCGGAAATTCCCATTGCAGACTTCTAGGACTTGTAGAGTGGAGTGAGTACGTCGTATTTTGAATAGGAACCCATGTCCAGAAACGTCATCCAACGAGACTACAGATCGTCAAAGTTACAGGCGCGGGATTCTGTAAATGTACATATACACAGGGTGATTCCGTGATGATGTTACAAACTTTCTAGGATGATGGAGAACGATAAATGTATTAATTTGAAGTAAGGATCCCTGTACCGGAAACGAACGAGTCGAAAGTTATAAACGAAAACCGTTCTGATACCTCTGACAGTTGAATACATGTACCGGTTCTTGTACTGCGAAGAGTGTAGGGTTGGTAACTTCCAGTGGTGGTAGTGTAGAACAAAACGAGAAAAAATGCCCGATGAACGTGGGCTCTTAAGTGCGTACCTTAACAGCTATGAACACTTGCTCAGTAGGGGAGATGTGTTCACATTAGCGAAGATGAACGAATGGTCATAGCTCCCCAGGGCCAGTGAAAGTTACCAACCGTACACTCTTCGCAACTCAAAAACAGGTACATGTATTCAACTGTCAGAGGTATCAGAACGGTTTTCGTTTATAACTTTCAGCTCTTTCGTTTCCGGTACAGGGACCCTTACTTCAAATAAATACATTCACCGTTCGCCATCATTCTAGAAAGTCTGTAACATAATCACAGAATCACCCCGTGTATACGTACATTTAGAGACGCCCGCGCCTATAGCTTTGATGCTCTGTAGTCTCGTCGGATGACGTTTCCGGACGTAGGTTCCTATTCAAAATACGATGTACTCACGCCCATCTACAAGTCCTAGAAGTCTGCAACAGGAATTTCCGACCACCCTGTATGTATGGACACCCCTTCTGCCAATACGTGAGAAGATAACTGGTATGAAGTATCGGGACGACATCCTTGCACGCTCCGTTTGGTGAACGTAGTGGAGTGGGTTTCTCGCTCATTTTCGACAGTGGAGACCCCCATCCTCACAATATTGTGATAGCCTTCCTGGTGGAGCATAGATTCAGTCACATCGAATGGCCTCCATATTCTCCATTTAGAATGCGGGGTCACGCTAAAACGAGCAGTTTGAAATCGTCCTGATCCAAGACATCATAGAGGCCGCTGTGGAGAAATGAAACGAAATGTCACAAGTTTATCTAGACAATTTGGTAAGGAGTACGCCCAACTGCATTCAAAAGTGTCTGCAAATACAAGAAGGGCCAAGTAGTTCCTATACACTTCATATACTTGTAAGTAAGTAGCACCTTTTTCCGGACAGAACTTCATGCGGCGAAGATGAATATGAAATAATACTGTGACCTGTCTTTCGTCCAATACTTAACTCACCTGACGATATAGGGTTTGAAGGGAACAATATGAACTCCTTGATAAACTGCTGCTTATTTTCTGATACTCTATGCACTCACATGGCCACTCTGTTCTCCTTGCACTATATCAAACTGGAAGTGTTCTGAGTTGCAGCACTCCTATGATCGTTGTCGTGTTATGTTGTGTTGAACTAAGTGCTAACGTCACTTCGAACATTGCTTACTTATAAGGTGTTGTTGTTGTTGTTGTGGTCTTCAGTCCCGAGACTGGTTTGATGCAGCTCCCATGCTACTCTATCCTGTGCAAGTTTCTTCATCTCCCAGTACCTACTGCAGCCTACATCCTTCTGAATCTGCTTAGTGTATTCATCTCTTGGTCTCCCTATACGAATTTTACCTTCCACGCTGCCCTCCAATACTAAATTGGTGATCCCTTGAAGCCTCAGAACATGTCCTACCAACCGATCCCTTCTTCTAGTCAAGTTGTGCCACAAGCTCCTCTTCTCCCCAATTCTATTCGATACCTCCTCATTAGTTATGTGATCTACCCATCTAATCTTCAGCATTCTTCTGTAGCACCACATTTCAAAAGCTTCTATTCTCTCCTTGTCCAAAGTATTTATCGTCCACGTTTCACTTCCATACATGGCTACACTCCATACAAATACTTTCATAAATGACTTCCTGACACTTAAATCTACACTCGATGTTAACAAATTTCTCTTTTTCAGAAACGCTTTCCTTGCCATTGCCAGTCTACATTTTATATCCTCTCTACTTCGACCATCATCAGTTATTTTGCTCCCCAAAAAGCAAAACTCCTTTACTACTTTAAGTGTCTCATTTCCTAATCTAATTCCCTCAGCATCACCCGACTTAATTCGACTACATTCCATTATCCTCGTTTTGCTTTTGTTGATGATCATCTTATATCCTCCTTTCAAGACACTATCCACTCCGTTACTTATAAGGTAATAAATAGAAACTGTTTATTTTATTCCAGTCCTGTTTTGTCCTCAGACTAACAATTCCGTTTAGTGCTGACTATTTTCAGAGTTGTTTTAATCCTACCCAAGTGTTATAAAGCCAGGCAGTGAGAGAAAACTGTATTGTTTGAAGTGGAACCTTTTGTTAGCTTTGGTTTTTGCTCTTTTATTTCTGTTTATCAAGTGTAAAAGTGTTTATTTTCTTTATTTTTGATTTATTATGACTGTACCTGACAGAACATCAGTTTTATTTCCTATTGTGTCCGGTATTGCCAATGAGGCAACGTGTGTCGTTTTGACCACTGTAATTAGGATTCCTTGCTCATATATGATTCGCCTTGAGATAAAAGGCGTTCGTAATTTAAGAAGCGCACTGTGCACCCTGGCACCGCCTGACGGTGTCACCTCTGTAGAAGCTGCTGGCGCAGCTGATGTTGTCAAACAAGACGCTGGCGGCCAGCGAGCTGAGTCACAGCGGGACTCTGGACTTGGCGTCGAGGATGCGCGGTCCGGAGTCCAGGGCCGCCCGCACTCGCCGTGTACTGGCTGGCCTCTGATTGCTGCCCAGCGTCACGCCACAGCAGGGCGCGCCGTGCCCACTGCTCTATAGGTGACCCCGACAAACCGGTGTCTTTGTTAAGCTTACCGTCAGCCGCGGTAGTGGCAATGTGAGACGAGAGAGTCCCATCGGGTGCTGCAGTCAGTTTCTGCTAGTGACAGTAAAGGTGGAAGACGTCGTGGTCTCCTGACCTTCATTGCTTACATATTCCGCCCTCACAATCGTATACCGCACATCAAGACGCTTCATTCGAACCGAAACTCGATAAGATAAAGTCAATGTTGTATGAATTCATGTAAACGATATGCAAATAACAAGTTAGCGCACCGGGGTTGAAATACTCGAGGCTGGCGTACACACATACATTCCAGACACGACGGTCACAGGAGCTTTTAGTTCCGGAGACGCAAACCGCACAACGGGACGCCAGTCCCTTCAGAGGACGAGTCAATGCCAAACGCCGAGGTAACCGCCGTGAAGCAGACAGCGGGTGCCCGAGTGAAAGTGCCCGTGTTCGGCTTAAAAGCAAATTCCGCTACATTGTCTGGGAGCGGCCAGCCTACGCATTCTTTACACATAGCATGCAGTTTCAGAGATTTTCACAGGGAGACAGCAAACGCCAAACACAAATGTTACGGATTTCCGGATTGGTCGCCTTACACGAAACGTCATTCTCCCGTTTTAGAAGAGCAATGCTGATTGGCAGACGATATTTCTGACGTCTTGAGCTGAAGGAGTAATGGAAGAGACCGAAAGATATACCCCTTCACGTCTGGTGTGGGGAGGCGCCGTTCCGTTGTCGCTCTTGGAGCGAGGAACAAGTCTCTCCTCAGTGCTTCACTGGGAGAGCACCTCTGTCGAGAGCGAATCGAAGTGCGACCCCATATTGAGTCCTTGCGATTAAGTGTTCTTCACTGAGTTGGCCGTCACACTTATTGTGCCGTGTGAACCGACAGAGTTATAGTTAAACGCCTGCAAGCGAATTTGTGGCATCGCGGTGGTCTGGTTATCTGACCGGTGTACCACGCCACGCTCTGTATAGGAACTAATTGACCCTCCCCATATTTGCAGACTAGACGCGAATAGGAGTCCTTGACTTCATCAAGGTGTAGGGAGAGTTTGATTGGCGAAAGTCAATCCAGATAGAACGAGAGTTATCTTATTTGTCAGCAGCGAGCAGCGCAGACAGCAGTCATCACAGCTTACGGTATTGTGTGCTACAGCTATTGCGAGCCCCATATTTCCTCCACAACAGTACACTTCACTGCATCTCACACGCGACAGCCTCGACTGTACCTAGCAACATTCTAAAGGATAATTATTCAAGTTGAGTAGGCGTGCCTCTCAGCCATTCTGCCAAGTCAATAACAATCTTTGTATAGAAATTTCATTAGCGAATCCTATCCTTGAGAGGTAACTTCACATTACGAAAAGAACCAGGATATAACTTGTTCAATCCATAACTAAAAGTGCCATTGTGATTTCTCAAAATTTTTGCAAGATAAATAATAACTTTCGTTAGTTTCATGTTTTTCTTACATTAACTATCACTACTCCAGTACCCAAGTATCCCACCAGTTACGCAACAAATTTTATGAATTTTTGTGTCATTTCCTTACAGCGGACGACTCCAGAAGATATTTATTGCTGAAAGTTTTTCAGGCATTTCTCTTTAGAACGTTAGGAGCGTCTGTCTGACTTCTGTGGTAGTATGGGGGTGGAAATTGCATCTTGCAGGAGCCACAGGGTAAAGGGTACATCTCAGATTAATCCGTTGCGCAGAATAACAGAATAGCAGATTAACCCCACGCTCACTACTATGGCACTGTTCAAAAATTACAGTGAGGTACACTTGGAAGACCAGGAGCCACAGGAAGATACTAGTTGGACTAAATCAAGAGTGAGAGAGAGACTCCGATAGCATACGCTGGACTGAAACGCGTGCAGTGGAGCAGATATCGAATCACAATTTAGGATTGATGAATAGTAGGCTAAAAGACTGGGTAGACTGTCTACAAGGTAAGGCAATGTCTGTCATTAAAAAAGGCTGATTAAAATGAATGTAATAACTACACACATTCCGGGTGGTGAAATACGTCAATAGAAAATCAACCAGGCCAAAACCTAAATAAATCAAAGTAATAAACTGATGAAAAATAATTATAAGCTAAGAAATATGTAAATAACAATTATAGTGTGTAAGAAAAATGTTTTGTAAAATTTATTTAAGTTCTTTGCATATCGATGGTGACAGTGAAATATCCGCACCAATCTCTTTGTTGGCGGGAGAGCCCGCGCATTGATACATAGGGAGCGTGGCGAGAAGCACACAGCATCGTCGATAGAACACCCTTGAGTCAACCTTTGTGCAGTGAAGCTATGTGTCCGGACAGAGCGGTGTCCCTGTTCGCCACCAGCTATATATTACTTGAAGAATACTATAATTATATAATTGGTAATTATTCATGGACTATTAAAAATTGACGTCATGTAGACATCAAAGGTATTTAAGTGCTAACTGCATATTGTAAGTTCGTTGTTACATTTTTAATCTGTTTTATGTAAACGATCCCCAAACTAAAGTTTTATAAATTGAATTATTATAAAGAGTTAAAAATTTATATTCAATCATTTTCAGAATAGATCAGTTTATCTCAATCAATGTCGTAATATTTTTCGTTGAACTCAGTAACCACAAGATTTAACTTTTGTTGAGTTTTCTCAATTTTTTTATTTAATCATGACATTCAGTTTTGCATCAGTAACTTCAATCAAAAAAGCAAATGAATAATAAGTACAGTTTTGGCTCGTATACTTGCAAACCTAGGAAATGAATGCCAACCCAGATAATTATCAACAATAGATCAGAGTGAGTACAGTCAGACATGCAGTCAGATGACGTTATGATAAGGTGCAAATGGCTCTAAGCACTATGGGACTTAACATCTGAGGTCATCAGTCCCCTACACTTAGAGCTACTTAAACCTAACTCTCCTAAGGACATCACACACAGGATTCGAACCTGCGACCGTAGCAGCAGCGCGGTACCGGACTGTAGCATCTAGAACCGCTCGGCTACAACGGCCGGCGATGACGTTATCCAGTAAAAGAAAAGGTAAGGAAAATAAATATGTATGTTTTCAGGTTCACTGCATAGACAACCAGTACTAAGGGCCACGGCGTAAGCTTACGTGTTCACGTCGAAATAATCTTCTTTTGATCAGTCACATGAATATTGTTACCAATAAAGGCATAAGGCGTATAACATTGTGTACGCTAAAGTCTATCAGATCAGACACGTTGACAAAAGCAAGTCCAGATAGGAAAGCTGCAAGGCACAAAAAGTTCAATTCTTCTTCTTTCTTTCATTAGACGGAAAGTAAGTTAAATTACTTTATTTTCGATGGGAAGGTTATCGTCTAATCGCATTAAGTTCAATCATTGTTTCTACTATTTATTCGACGGGAAGTTTTCAGTGGTTATAATTAAACTTTCCCTATTTAACGCATTAGAACACGAAACTAATGACCGCACAAGTACCAAACTAGGCAGCACTAATATCCAGAGTATGGGGTGCATGATTTCCATGCGTCACAGCGCCGCCGTTCAGTTCCAACTCTGTGCGCCAGGTGTCGTGATCAGTCATCGTGATTCATAGTCTCACACAGCTGACTAATCGCAGTGTACTTGCTGACGTGTCAGCATGAGCTTGGACCAAAGGAGCAGAGCGTTACTGGCCAAGCTGTGATATCAAACCAACAGTAACGCTGCAGCTGCACTTCGAGAATATCGCCGGCTGAAAGGATTACGGAAGGGCTCTCTTTTTTCCACCTGTTGTGCGGAGATGATTAAGAAGTCCGAATAAACTGGAAAACTGGGTGTCGCTCCGGGAAGAAGCCGATGACCGATTGCACCACAAGTGGTTAATGAAATCGCTATTGCTATGGCAGACAACGCTGCGCTCAATTACCGATCGTCAGGCAGTACGCGTGCTGTGTCACGACAGTTGAACATCCCGAGGTCCACTGTACGGAAGGTGCTTCGAACCATTCTCAAATGGTATCCGTTCAAGATCCATATCCTACAGGCAGCTTGTATCACAGGACGCAGCACGACGTGTTGACTTCGCTCTACACTTTCTCGCAATGATTGAAGCTGACGAGGACTGGCCCTGAACCATCCTATGGACAAACGTAGCTTATTTTTTGTCTGACAGGTGAAGTGAACACACAGAATTCCCGAGTGTGGGGATCTTCACCTCCAGTCACTGTGCGTGGCGTTTCTCTATATGATGAACGTGTCACTGTGTCCTGTGGCTTCACGGCTATGTTCATCATTGGCCCATTCTTTTTTTGAACAGGTTGGCGCTCAAGGACCAAAGCCATTCACACATGTGCTGATCTGACAAACAGCTTATCAAGAGAGGTAGCCACCATACCTACAGACATGCTTCGTTCTGCTTTGCAGAACGCAGTCGTGCGCTTTCAAACTCTTCCGGACACTGATAGGCGCCATATTGAGTCCCTTTGTAGCAGTAATGGTATCGGTGTTGCACGGTATGATGTACCGAAGCAGCACGTTGTGTTTCAGTTGAAATGATTCTGCATTATTCCTCCTCCCCATGTCCTTTGTATTAATGCTACCAAGTTCGATCCTCGTACGGTAATTAGTTTCTGTGTTATAACGTGTTAAATAGGGAAAGTTTAATTATAACTACCCGGTATAAGCTTCCTGGATTCAGACTAGAAATTATACGCTGAAATCCTAAGTACGAAATGAAAAAGTATCATGGAAAACCTAATACCAGAGAGAAATCTGGTTTTACAAAGGGACGATCAACTATTTACAGTGTTTCAACACTGAAACAAGTTAAAGAAAAGGGACGAGAATTCAATAGCGAAACCCATCTCGCTTTTATGAGTTCTGAAAAGGAATTTGATAATGTGGACTGAGGTATACCATGGAATATAATAGCTGAACGATATTATCCATCTTACCTCACTGCATGAGGCAGAACTGTCTTTATTGATGAGCCCCTTTGCGAATTAACTCTGTTTACAAACACTTAAACTGCTATGGCTACGTGAAACATAACCACAAAGCCAATGATTACAAATAAGGGGGTATGATAAAGATGTTGTATTTTCCTGAAACTCACCAGTACACACATAGATCAAGTAATCAGTAAGAGTACATCGTAACAGTAGAATAAAAGTAATCCTACAGGCAGATAACTTACCAGTAGTTCCAAGGACTAGAAATGACTTCATTCGAGAATCTGTAAGTTGCAGCAAATAGCCCAACAATACAAACATCATGAAGATGAAATGGGAGATGTGATACTGCGTGAAGAGTCTTACAGAGTACTGAAACACCTGAGTCGAAACAAATCCCCGGGAGTAGACAACATTCTATTAGAACTACTGACAGCCTTGGGAGAGCCAGTCCTGACAAAACTCTACCGTCTGGTGAGCAAGATGTATGAGACAGGCGAAATACCCTCAGACTTCAAGAAGAATATAATAATTCCAATCCCAAAGAAAGCAGGTGTTGACAGATGTGAAAATTACCGAACAATCAGTTTAATAAGTCACAGCTGCAAAATACTAACGCGAATTCTTTACAGAGGAATGGAAAAACTGGTAGAAGCCGACCTCGGGGAAGATCAGTTTGGATTCCGTAGAAATATTGGAACACGTGAGGCAATACTGACCCTACGACTTATTTTAGAAGAAAGATTAAGGAAAGGAAAACCTACTTCTCTAGCATTGTAGACTTGGAGAAAGCTTTTGACAATGTTGACTGGAATACTCTCTCTCAAAATCTGAAGCTGGCAGGGGTAAAATACAGGGAGCGAAAGGCTATTTACAATTTGTACAGAAACCAGATAGCAGTTATAAGAGTCGAGGGGTATGAATGTAGTCGAATTAAATCGGGTGATGCTGAGGGAATTAGATTAGGAAATGAGACACTCAAAGTAATAATGGAGTTTTCCTATTTGGGGAGCAAAATAACTGATGATGGTCGAAGTAGAGAGGATATAAAATGTAGACTGGCAATATCAAGGAAACCATTTCTGAAGAAGAGAAATTTGTTAACATCGAGTATAGATTTAAGTGTCAAAAATTCGTTTCTGAAAGTATTTGTATGGAGGGTAGCCATGTATGGAAGTGAAACATGGACGACAAATACAGGGCTATTACAAATGATTAAAGTGATTTCATAAATTCACTGTAGCTCCATTCATTGACATATGGTCACGACACACTACAGATACGTAGAAAAACTCATAAAGTTTTGTTCGGCTGAAGCCGCACTTCAGGCTTCTGCCGCCAGAGCGCTCGAGAGCACAGTGAGACAAAATGGCGACAGGAGCCGAGAAAGCGTATGTCGTGCTTGAAATGCACTCACATCAGTCAGTCATAACAGTGCAACGACACTTCAGGACGAAGTTCAACAAAGATCCTCCAACTGCTAACTCCATTCGTCGATGGTATGCGCAGTTTAAAGCTTCTGGATGCCTCTGCAAGGGGAAATCAACGGGTCGGCCTGCAGTGAGCGAAGAAACGGTTGAACGCGTGCGGGCAAGTTTCACGCGTAGCCCGCGGAAGTCGACGAATAAAGCAAGCAGGGAGCTAAACGTACCACAGCCGACGGTTTGGAAAATCTTACGGGAAAGGCTAAAGCAGAAGCCTTACCCTTTACAATTGCTACAAGCCCTGACACCCGATGACAAAGTCAAACGCTTTGAATTTTCGGCGTGGTTGCAACAGCTCATGGAAGAGGATGCGTTCAGTGCGAAACTTGTTTTCAGTGATGAAGCAACATTTTTTCTTAATGGTGAAGTGAACAGACACAATGTGCAAATCTGGGCGGTAGAGAATCCTCACGCATTCGTGCAGCAAATTCGCAATTCACCAAAAGTTAACGTGTTTTGTGCAATCTCACGGTTTAAAGTTTACAGCCCCTTTTTCTTCTGCGAAAAAAACGTTACAGGACACGTGTATCTGGACATGCTGGAAAATTGGCTCATGCCACAACTGGAGACCGACAATGCCGACTTCATCTTTCAACAGGATGGTGCTCCACTGCACTTCCATCATGATGTTCGGCATTTCGGATCGGTCGTGGTGGAGATCATGATCAGCAATTGATGTCATGGCCTCCACGTTCTCCCGACTTAACCCCATGCGATTTCTTTCTGTGGGGTTATGTAAAAGATTCAGTGTTTAAACCTCTTCTACCAAGAAACGTGCCAGAACTGCGAGCTCGCATCAACGATGCTTTCGAACTCATTGATGGGGACATGCTGCGCCGAGTGTGGGAGGAACTTGATTATCGGCTTGATGTCTGCCGAATCACTAAAGGGGCACATATCGAACGTTTGTGAATGCCTAAAAAACGTTTTTGAGTTTTTGTATGTGTGTGCAAAGCATTGTGAAAATATCTCAAATAATAAAGTTATTGTAGAGCTGTGAAATCGCTTCAATCATTTATAATAACCCTGTAGTTTGGACAGGAAGAGAGTATAAGCTATCGAAATGTGGTGCTACAGAAGAATGCTGAAGATTTGATGGGTAAATCACATAACTGAAGAGGAGGTATTGAATAGAATTGGGGAAAAGAGCAGTTTGTGGCACAACTTGACTAGAAGAAGGGATCGGTTGGTAGGACATGTTCTGAGGCATCAAGGGATGACCAATTTAGTATTGGAGGGCAGCGTGGAGGGTAAAAATCGTAGAGGGAGACCAAGAGATGAATACACGAAGCAGATTCAGAAGGATGTAGGTTGCAGTAGGTACTGGGAGATGAAGAAGCTTGCACAGGATAGAGTAGGATGGAGAGCTGCATCAAACCAGTCTCAGGACTGAAGACCACCACAACAACAACATTGTCTGTAGGTAAAAACTGTCTGTTGATTCAGGTCATACAACCGCAAATGGTATCCCAGACCATATCGGGCCGTTTGGCGGGTGACAGTCAAGTTGGTATCCCACTGCTGTCTGCTGCGTCTCCAGACATACTCGTATCTTCGCTTGTAATCGGGGCTCAATTCGGAAAGGGGTTCATCACTGAAGACAGTTCTGCCACATTCAGTCAGATTCCACGCCAAAGATATGTCTACAGACGCCCCAGTCAGCGGTGGGTTAGTATCCTGATTGACGTCCACCATACAGCCAGACCACCAGGAGTGATGGTCTGGGGTGTCATTTCTTTTCATAGCAGGACCAATTTGTTTGATATCCGCGGGACCATTTCAGCACAGCAGTTCGTCGACGATGTTCCACGCCCCGTTTTGTTGCCCTTTATTGGAAGCCGTCCTGGGCTTACATTTCAGCTAGATAATGCCCGCCAGCACACGACTGGAGTTTTTACTGCTTACCTTCGTGCTTTCAAACACCATCTTGGCCAGGGACGTACCCGGTGCATTATTGGGAGGGCCCTCACATCAGCTCGGGTTTTCAACTATTTAACGCGCCAGTTGGACAGAATTTGGTTCGATATTCCTCAGGAGGACTTCCAACAACTCCGACCATCAATAGCAAACCGGATAACTGCTTGTCTAAGGGCCAGAGGTGGACCAACGCATGCTGATCTGCTCTTGAATAAATCACCCAGTTTTTCTGGAATCGTAATCATTTATTTGCTGTACTTGTAGATCACACCAATATGCAGTTTCACTGTCCACGTAATAGAGTCTTTAGACAGCAAAATATCACCAATAGGAATTTTCTGTGACTTGTCCAAAGCATTTGACTGTGTGAACCATGACATTATGTTACATCAATTACAATTCTATGGTATAATGGAATAGCATATGAGTGGTTTAAGTCTTACCTACAGAACAGGAAGCAAAATGTTTCCTTATATGGGTCAAGTGACTTAAATAAGTCTGCCACTTCATCTAACTGGGGTGAAATTACATTAGGTGTTCCACAGGGTTCAATCATGGCTCCCCTTCTGTTCTTGATGTATGTGAACTACCTCCCTTCCTATCTGAAACAGGAAACTGAACTGACACTGTTTGCTGATGATACAAGCATCATTATTAATCCAGTAAAAGAAACTCCAATTGAAAATGATACAAATAAGGTCTTTGGAAAAGTCATTAATTGATTTTCTGCAAATGGGCTTGCTCTAAACTTTGAAAAAACACAGTACATCCAGTTTTCTGCTGCAAAAAGTACAGTTCCTTCAATAAATATAACACATCAATAAAAGTCAGTAGACAGGGTAGAGCATATTAAGTTTTTGGGGGTAGATATAGATGAGTTCAAATGGTTCAAATGGCTCTGAGCACTATGGGACTTAACATCTGTGGTCATCAGTCCCCAAGAACTTAGAACTACGTAAACCTAACTAACCTAAGGACATCACACACATCCATGCCCGAGGCAGGATTCGAACCTGCGACCGTAGCAGTCCCGCGGTTCCGGACTGAGCGCCTAGAACCGCTAGACCACCGCGGCCGGCTATAGATGAGTATCTGAATTGCAAAATTCATGTTTTGGATCTTCTAAAGCGACTAGGTTCAGCAACTTTTGCAATCAGAATAATTGCCAATTTTGAGGATATAGAAATTAGTAAGCTAACATTCTTTGCATACTTTCACTCTCTGATGTCGTACGAAATAATATTCTGGGGTAACTCAACATGTAGACAAAAAGTATTCACTGCTCAAAAGAAAGTGGTTAGAATAATGTGAGGAGTTCATAGTCCCACATCTTGTAGGCATCTTTTCAAAAGATTGGGAATTCTTACAACAGCCTTATAGTACATTTCTCACTAATGAAATTTGTTCTCAACAACATGGACCAGTTTAAAAACAACAGTGACATTCATGGTTATAATACCAGAAAAAAGAAAGACTTACACTATCCTTTACTCAACCTATCTCTGACGCAGAAAGGGGTAAAATATGCTGCTAGGAAGTTTTCGACAAATTATCAGATGAAATAAAATGTCTGACAGACTGCAGTAATAGCTTCAAAAATAAATTGAAATCGTATCTCCTTGACAACTCCTTCCATACCACAGATTAATTCTTGAATAGGAATAAATGAATCTATAAATACAGTATAAGCATTTTGTGCCATTTAAGGGAATGGGGCAAATAACAGAAATATTAATCTTTAACTCTGTATATATAAATATCTTGTTGCCTATGTGCATTTCTTGTGCATCATAACGGCTACCGTACCGTGCGATTGACCAACGGAACACGCAACTAACTAAATAACATGTTGTTGTTGTTGTTGTTGTTGTTGTGGTCTTCAGTCCTGAGACTGGTTTGATGCAGCTCTCCATGCTAATCAATCCTGTGCAAGCTCCTTCATCTCCCAGGACCTACTGCAACCTACATCTTTCTGAATCTGCTTCGTGTATTCATCTCTTGGTCTCCCTCTACGATTTTTACCCTCCACGCTGCCCTCCAATGCTAAATTTGTGATCCCTTGATGCCTCAGGACATGCCCTATCAACCGATCCCTTCTTCTAGTCAAGTTGTGCCACAAACTTCTCTTCTCCCCAATCCTATTCAATACCTCCTCATTAGTTACATGATCTACCCACCTAATCTTCAACATTCTTCTGTAGCACCACATTTTGAAAGCTTCTATTCTCTTCTCGTCCAAACTATTTATTGTCCATGTTTCACTTCCATACATGGCTACATTCCATACAAATACTTTCATAAATGACTTCCTGACATTTAAATCTATACTCGATGTTAACAAATTGCTCTGCTTCAGAAACGCTTTCCTTGCCATTGCCAGTCTACATTTTATATCCTCTCTACTTCGACCATCATCAGTTATTTTGCTCCCCAAGTAGGAAAACTCCATTACTACTTTAAGTGTCTCATTTCCTAATCTAATTCCCTCAGCATCACCTGACTTAATTCGACTACATTCCATTATCCTTGTTTTGCTTTTGTTGATGTTCATCTTATATCCTCCTTTCAAGACGCTCTCCATTCCATTCAACTGCTCTTCCAAGTCCTTTGCTGTCTCTGACAGAATTACAATGTCATCGGCGAACCTCAAAGTTTTTATTTCTTCTCCATGGATGTTAATACCTACTCCGAATTTTTCTTTTGTTTCCTTTACTGCTTGCTCAATATACAGATTGAATAACATCGGGGAGAGGCTACAACCCTGTCTCACTCCCTTCCCAACCACTGCTTCCCTTTCATGCCCCTCGACTCTTATAACTGCCATCTGGATTCTGTACAAATTGTAAATAGCCTTCCGATCCCTGTATTTTACCCCTGCCACCTTTAGAATTTGTCAAAAGCTTTCTCCAAGTCTACAATGCTAGAGAAGTAGGTTTTCCTTTCCTTAATCTTTCTTCTAAAATAAGTCGTAGGGTCAGTATTGCCTCACGTGTTCCAACATTTCTACGGAATCCAAACTGATCTTCCCCGAGGTCGGCTTCTACCAGTTTTTTCCATTCCTCTGTTAAGAATTCGTGTTAGTATTTTGCAGCTGTGACTTATCAAACTGATAGTTCGGTGATTTTCACATCTGTCAACACCTGCTTTCTTTCGGATTGGAATTATTATATTCTTCTTGTAGTCTGAGGGTATTTCGCCTGTCTCATACATCTTGCTCACCAGATGGTAGAGTTTTGTCAGGACTGGCTCTCCCAAGGCCGTCAGTAGTTCTAATGGAATGTTGTCTACTCCCGGGGCCTTGTTTCTACTCAGGTCTTTCAGTGCTCTGTCAAACTCTTCACGCAGTATCGTATCTCCCATTTCATCATCATCTACATCCTCTTCCATTTCCATAATATTGTCCTCAAGTACATCGCCCTTGTATAGACCCTCTATATACTCCTTCCACCTTTCTGCTTTCCCCTCTTTGCTTAGAACTGGGTTTCCATCTGAGCTCTTGATATACATGCAAGTGGCTCTCTTTCCTCCAAAGGTCTCTTTAATTTTGCTGTAGGCAGTATCTATCTTACCCCTAGTGAGATAAGCCTACACATGCTTACATTTGTCATCTAGCCATCCCTGCTTAGCCATTTTGCACTTCCTGTCGATCTCATTTTTGAGACGTTTGTATTCCTTTTTGCCTGCTTCATTTACTGCATTTTTATATTTTCTCCTTTCATCAATTAAATTCAATATTTCTTCTGTTACCCAAGGATTTCTACTAGCCCTCGTCTTTTTACCTATTTGATCCTCTGCTGCCTTCACTACTTCATCCCTCAGAGCTACCCATTCTTCTTCTACTGTATTTATTTCCCCCATTCCTGTCAATTGTTCCCTTATGCTCTCCCTGAAACTCTGTACAACCTCTGGTTTAGTCAGTTTATCCAGGTCCCATCTCCTTAAATTCCCACCTTTTTGCAATTTCTTCAGTTTTAATCTACAGGTCATAACCAATAGATTGTGGTCAGAGTCCACATCTGCCCCTGGAAATGTCTTACAATTTAAAAGCTGGTTCCTAAATCTCTGTCTTACCATTATATAATCTTTCTGATACCTTTTAGTATCTCCAGGATTCTTCCATGTATACAACCTTCTTTTATGATTCTTGAACCAAGTGTTAGCTATGATTAAGTTATGCTCTGTGCAAAATTCTAACACACGGCTTCCTCTTTCATTTCTTAGCCCCAATCCATACTCACCTACTATGTTTCCTTCTCTCCCTTTTCCTACTGTCGAATTCCAGTCACCCATGACTATTAAATTTTCGTCTCCCTTCACTACCTGAATAATTTCTTTTATCTCATCATACATTTCTTCAATTTCTTCGTCATCTGCAGAGCTAGTTGGCATATAAACTTGTACTACTGTACTAGGCATGGGCTTTGTGTCTATCTTGGCCACTATAATACGTTCACTATGCTGTTTGTAGTAGCTTACCCGCACTCCTATTTTTTTATTCATTATTAAACCTATTCCTGCGTTACCCCTATTTGATTTTGTATTTATAACCCTGTATTCACCTGATCAGAAGTCGTGTTCCTCCTGACACCGAACTTCACTAATTTCCACCATATCTAACTTTAACCTATCCATTTCCCTTTTTAAATTTTCCAACCTACCTGCCCGATTAAGGGATCTTACATTCCACGCTCCGATCCGTAGAATGCCAGTTTTCTTTCTCCTGATAACGACGTCCTCTTGAGTAGTCCCCGCCCGGAGATCCGAATGGGGGACTATTTTACTTCCGGAATATTTTACCCAAGAGGACGCCATCATCATTTAACCATACAGTAAAGCTGCATGCCCTCGGGAAAAATTACGGCTGTAGTTTACCCTTGCTTTCAGCCGTTCGCAGCACCAGCACAGCAAAGCCGTTTCGGTTAGTGTTACAAGGCCAGATCAGTCAATCATCCAGACTGTTGCCCCGGCAACTACTAAAAAGGCTGCTACCCCTCTTGAGGAACCACACGTTTGTCTGGCCTCTCAACAGATACCCCTCCGTTGTGGTTGCACCTACGGTACGGCTATCTGTATCGTTGAGGCACGCAAGCCTCCCCACCAACGGCAAGGTCCATGGTTCATGGGGGTAGGACTAAATAACATCTACCGCCAAATTCCGTCGCGTTCGGATAATTCCTTCGTAGTGCATGGTGTTTTTGTCTTAAAGTGTAGATGCAAGGAAGGTAACTGCGAAGAAACCTATGGCAATTACAGAAATACTTCAATCGACGAAACAAGGAATTACAAAAATGTTTAGGAAAGGCTGCTGTAAAACAGCAATATAAGTGACTTGGGAAAGAAATCACTAGGAAGTGCTTGGGAATCAAAGCTCAATGGCTGCAGGAAAAATGAAAGTGTAGTGCCAGCCTTGATAATATTCTCCAGAGACGTCTGGCAAAGTTCCTTCTCTGCAAGTCAGAGCGGGTCTCGCTTTTTCTCTCCGAACTATTGGCTGTGAGATCCTCCCCACTATCTTTAATGAAACTGCTCAATAGGTAATCACAGCTGGCTGGTTGTTCCGATCAGCGATCTGTGTCCCGTCGAGGAGTTGACAAGCATGAACATGCTTTGGTACGATTTCTATTTTGGTAAGTGACAACAGATACTTGCATCTTGTTAGGAAGGCGCTGTTGATTATTTTCTTTAAACGCTCGGTAATGTTTCTTATTTCGAGTCGTAGGCGTTATCCATTAATTATTGCGACTGAAGTTTGAGCTTGAGTTCTTCCTTTGTTCATAACAGTACCGACATGTGCTAGTACTGTTCTCATATCTAGCTTTTATGGATTTCACCTCCCCCCCCCCCCCCCCCTGCCCACTGGGGGATTACATTTTGCCTGTGCTGTACGAAATTCTATTAGCAATCGAACTCAACCTAATGTGTAAGGTTCTTTTGCATTGGACGATAGACAACAGGGATCTACATAGTGGTCAGAAACGGTCTGAAAAGCTTTTAAAGATGTTACAGGGTATGTTGTATTGAGAAATAGTTGTTAAGAAAAAAATTCTATACTTTGCGCCGTTTCCGATATAATATTCATTGAAGTTAGCTACTCAGGTTTTTGCGTGCGGAAATTCAAGCAGCCTGTCAGAGTCACCGTCGCCAAATGTGTTCTTCGTTTGATTTCCTCAAACCGAACAAACGTAGCTTTTGCTCACCTAGCTTAAATGTATCACTTCTGTAAAGGCCACATTTTAACTGCAAAGGAGCCTTGCAACACGTGGTAACTCATGGACTCACAGATGTTTGTGCATTACGGCATTTTAGCACGTGCGAGTGCTTGAATCACTGACCTGTTTGGCCAACGTCGGTACTAATGAAAAAAAAAAGGTATAACATATCGAATTTTTCCTTAATAGTTGTTTCTCAGCACAACCCACCCTGCAACAACCTTACAAGCTCCTCAGACTTTTTCTAACCGCCCTGTATACTGCTGAGCGACTGTCATGGGGCACAGAGCTAACAGCTGCAGGTTACCTAATAGCTTCCAGGGGAACCAGAAATTTAATTTTCAATATTTCATGTAAATAGTAACCGAATTTAACAATGTAAAATGCTGACGCTATCTACGCAGCAAGGCGAGATTCTCACTATGGTGGTACAACTTGCGATACGACAAAAGCTGCGCACATCGGTGGAGCATGTAGAAACATAGCTGAAACAATAAAACGGGTTCACACTGAGACGACAGCGATACAACAGCGGTACGATTCTGTATCATAATCGACCTGCGCAACATGGAGTGCTGGTTCCTCCCTGCGACTGTATCTTATGATACGTGGGGAGGGAAATCTGAAGTCATCGGATGTGTATCAAAAAGACTTTTATGTAGATGAAGCAATGCTACATCCACCTCTGTAGTTAGTTTCTCAGTGAAATGTTTACTTTTCGCGTAAAAAACTAAACATCACTGAAGGGCAGCTCGTTTCGTGTTATCGCGCAATAGGAGTGAGTGTCACTGATACGATACGCGAGTTGCGGTGGCAGTCACTCAAACAAAGGCGGTCTTCTTTGCGGCGAGATCTATTTACGAAATTTAAATCACCAACTTTCTCTTCTGAATGCGTAAATATTTTGTTGACACCCACCTACGAAGGGAGAAATGATCATCATAATAAAAAAAGAGAAATCAGAGCTCGAACGGAAATATTTGGGTGTTCCTTTTTCCCACGCGCCATTCGAGAGTGGAATGTTAGAAAAGTAGTATGAAAATGGTTCGACAAACCTTTTGCCAGGCACTTAAGTGTGACTTGAAGAGTAACCATGTAGATAGAGATGTAGATGTAGAGTTTTAAGGTTTGCGTGTGCTGTACGCTGTGCAGTTTTTCTCTTTCGATTTTGAGGAAACTATTCGATAAAAAAATGACTTTCTTGTATCTTATAGTCCGCTGTCACAGCTTGACAGTGAATTGGTTTTCTTTTCGCTATTGTCCGCAGTTACTGTCATACTTTGAAATTAAGTAAAGAACAGCGCATATTTCGGAACGTTTACAGTACAAAAATGTAGTCACACGCCACGTTACGTTTGGTGCATTTTGGGTCATACAAGCTGCGTACCAAATGTAGCTAACATATCGAAATTATTTTTAACGCTGAAATGGGAGCCACACCTTTTTACAGTCTAGAGTAAATATGTGATGAATTTGGTAGCTGTGCAACGAGAATGGCAGCGACGCATCATACATGAGGTTGTATTGTTTCTTTTCGTATCGCTCATGAGGGAACACGAGTGTTTCCTGCACCGTGTGGCATCGCATATAGTACTGCCTCAGTGAGAACCGCGCTTCAGGGGCATAATCTTCTGTTAAGGTTCAAATGGTTCAGATGGCTCTGAGCACTATGGGACTTAACTTCTGAGGTCATCAGTCCCCTAGAACTTAGAACTACTTTAAAAAAATGTTCAAATGTGTGTGAAATCTTATGGGACTTAACTGTTACGGTCATCAGTCCCTAAGCTTACACACTAATTAACCTAAATTATCCTAAGGATAAACACACACACCCATGCCCGAGGGAGGACTCGAACCTCCGCTGGGACCAGCCGCACAGTCCATGATTGCAGCGCCTCAGACCGCACGGCTAATCCCGCGCGGCAACTACTTAAACCTAACTAACCTAAGGACACCACACACATCCATGTACGAGACAGGATTCGAACCTGCTACCGTAGCGGTCGCGTGGCTACAGGCTGAAGCGCCTAGAACCGCTCGGCCACCCCGGCCGGCTTCTGTTACGGGTTTAACAGGGTAAGACAAGGAGTATTTCAGTTAGAAACTGTGTACAGGGTGTCCCAAAAGTCGGGACCGAGCTAAATATCAATAAAAAGGTAAGAGGCAGGTACGGGCGGATATGGATATAAGCAAAGCGGGCGAGGAGAAACTTTTTGAGTGACTTTAAAGAGCCGTCCGCCGTCTAGGTATCCGCCATATTGGATTCAGCTCACATTTCTTCAGTGAGAGGGGGTCATGTGACACATGTTTTGACGAGAAAATCAGTGGTGAAGGCCGTTTTGCAATATCTTGACAGGTAAAAAGTTATGTTTCATTTTTTATAGTACATGTAATTCGTCATGCTACATGCTCGTACCCGATCCCGTTTTGTTCCTGTACTTACTGGTTTGCCGTTATTGTGAAGGACAACATGCCACTGAACAAAGAAGAGCGGGACTAAACCATTCTGGCAGTTGGCGGCCGGAGTTCCACAGCAATCACTAGGGACTTCACCCAGCGATACCCCGGCAGCGAGAGTACCGTCAGGAAACTGATCGGAAAGTTTCAAGGAACGGGATCGGTGGCAGATAACCCTATACCGACCGCCCCCCACAACTACTGACGAGGCTACGACCACGGCAGCGGTAGCGGCAGTGACCACGAGCCCCGTCCAAGGCATCAGGCGAGTCACCCAACGCCATGGCGTTCCTCAGAGCAGTATCCACCGCATCCTGCAGCGACAGAAATGGCATCCACCCAAAATGCAACTCCATCTACATCTGGCGGAAGACGACCCTGCGGAGGATGCAGTTTTACGGATGGGTGTTAGCACAACACGACATCGTCCACGATATTACTTGCAATATACTCTTTACTGAGGAGACGAGTTTGTACGTCAGTCAGCAGGTCAACAAGCACAGCTTGCGATACTGGTCACTGGACAAGCCAAGGTGGTCGTCTTCCTGTAGGGCTCCCAGGTTGATGCCATATTTCTCGACTTTCGAAAGGCGTTCGACTCAGTTCCGCACTGTCGCTGGCTCCAAAAAGTGAGCGCTTACGGTCTATCCGATGACATATGCGGTTGGATAGAAAGTTTTCTAACAGACAGGGAGAAGTATGTCGTCTTGAAGGGGGTAACTTCAACAGAAACAAGTGCAATTTCAGGTGTGCCCCAGGGCAGCGTAATAGGTCCGCTGCTTTTTACGATTTACATAAACGATCTGGGTGATGGTTTTTACAGCGGGTTCAGACTGTTTGCCGATGATACTGTAGTATATGGGAAAGTAGTGTCACACGAAAGTTGTGAACAAATCAATGAGGATTTGCAGAAAATAAATGCGTGGTGTAATGACCGGCAGTTATCTCTCAATATTAGTAAGTGTGACCTAATGCGTATAACAAGGCGAAAATCCCCACTAATATAAGAGTACAAAATAAATGTCCAGTCTTTGGAAGCGGTAACATCCGTCAAGTATCTGGGTGTGACTATTAGAAATGATCAAATTACACAAGTAACGGGTAAGGCAAACTCTAGATTGCGGTTTATTGGTAGAATCCTGAAGCGATTCAGTCTTTCAACAAAGGAAGTAGCTTACAATACGTTAGTTCGTCCAGTCTTACAGTATTGCTCGTCTGTATGGAACCCTTACCAGTAGGGTCTGATTCAAGAGATTGAGAAGGTCCAAACAAGAGCGGCAAGATTCGTGACTAATACATTTAGCCATCTCGAGAGCGTTACAAATCTCATAGAAAGTTTGAAGTGGGACACACTTGCAGATAGACGGCGCCCTAAACGGAAGGGGCTGCTCACTAAATTCCGAAATCCGATCTTCACCGAGGATGTAGAGCATATATTATTACCACAAACTTTCAAATCGTGCAATGATCACCATTCAATGATAGGGAAACTAGAGCTCGTACTGAGGCGTTCAGACAGTCGTTTTTCCCTTGCGCGATCCGCGAGTTGAACAGAGGGGGTGAAATATGACTTCGGCGCGAATTATGCCCTCCGCCACACATCGCTTGGTGGCTAGCGGAGTATATATGTAGATGTAAATGTAGATGTAGGGGTGGTAAAGTAATGGTATAGTGCGGCATTTGGGGACTGCGTGTCATTGGAGCCGTCTTTCTGACGGAAATCCTGAACGCTGCGATCTATCTGCAGATGCTGGATGAGGTGGACACATGCATGGATTGACACGCAGTTCCCCAATCGTTCGACTGGGCATCGTGGTCCCGAAGAGGCAGTGTGGTCGCCACATTCAACTGATCTGACCTCTCTAGACTTCAATCTGTGGAGACACCGGATGTCAGTGATGTATTCTGTGAAGATTCGTGACGTGCAGCACCTGGAACAGAGGATTAACGAGGCCTGTTACACTGTACACCTGCTGTGTTGCGTCGTGTCCATGCAGGCTTCCTTCTACGGATAGTGAAATGTCTCCAGGTCACACGGACAGCACGTTCCACAGATTCTGTAGAGTGAACTTTGTTTTGAAATGTGTCCTGATTCATGTAGAATTACGCATATTATAACAAATCACTCATAACTTTTTACCTCGCAAAGTTACTGAAAAACGGACTTCACTACGTTGTTTCTTGTCACAATTTACTCTTAAAGATGTACCGCATGACCCCCTCACCCCCCCCCCCCCCACCCCTCACCCAGTGAAGAAATGTCAGCTGAGTCCATTATGCTGGGTACCAAGATGGCGGACGGCTCTCGCAGGTCACCCAAATTTTCTCCCCAGCCCTCTGTTTATATCAAAGTCCACCCCGTTCTTGACTCTTACCATTTTCGCGATATTTTGCCTGACTTTTGGAACGCCCTGCGCATATCTTGAGAGAGTGTAACACACCATAAGCCACGTAAATTCACACCTTTACAAAACTTTTTAGCCGGCCGTTGTGGCCGAGCAGTTGTAGGCGCTTCAGACCGGAACCGCGCTGCTGCTACGGTCGCAGGTTCGAATCCTGCCTCGGGCATGGATGTGTATGATGTCCTTGGGTTATTCAGCTTTAAGTAGTTCTAAGTCTAGGGGACTGATGACCTCAGATGTTAAGTCCCATAGTGCTCAGAGCCATTTGAACCATTTGCAAACTTTTTATCGTCGACACCCTTCCCCCACAAAATGATGAAACAACAAAAGATTATCGCTCTACATTTTCGCTCTTTGCGTAGTACGTCTGTAGCATCAGGCATGATATTATAATCTATTTACTGTTTACTGCTACGTGTATTCACAATATAGTTTGGAGATAATGTCCACAGTGCAAGAGTCCCCCACTCGTACTAAACCCCCAGAATTGTCTCAGTTTAGCCGGTGAGTTCTTAGATGGTGGTATAAGGGGTGTACAGTGTAAACGGTCTTGCTTTCTCACCCAAGTTTTATGATAATTAAGTCAGTCAGTCCTTGAACTGACAATGTGGGCCGCGGCGTAGGAATTCTTCGTACCTGTTACGTCGAGATGCTCTCGTAGTTTTACGTCCACTTACAGAGCCGTAGTAGCACTGTCGGATTCTGAAAGTGGAATACTGTGGTCTATGCTTTACGTAATGAAGCGGGAAGAAGTTTCCTGTGCAAATAATTTTTGGGTTATGGTGCCTTTATTTAAGAAACACTGAAAAATGAACTGGTTCACACTGACTATAAGCTAACAATTAACAATACGAGAGCATGATCTATCGCCTGACGAGATCGAAAGGCCGCCTATCGGCGATTGCCGGCTATGACACACAGTCTGTAACTTGAGCGTACAATCGGTGCAGTTCGTATAAGATCGTACATCTTCCGTTATGTCAAAGTTATCAACATATTTATTAATATCGACATTTCCTGACATTGAAAAATTACTGGAAGATAGTATTTAAGACCCATAGACTCCTCCTATTGTCTGAGTGGCAAAAGGCAACTTTTGTTAGCAAATTTTAATTAATAACAATTACTTGATTTGCACCAGAATAAATGTGTTTTCCCTCCTTGTCTATTTGCTCACGAGCGATTTCTGCACCCGCACGTCACCCCACTGGCTCTAAATGCGCTAGATGGCCAACCGCCTCTGTTAGCCAAAGTGGGAACCCACGGCGCCCACCGCTTACTCCATACGTACTGCAGTGCCGATAAATTCACTTTACGTACCTGGCACAGAAATAAAATAAAATGCGCTCTTATCTGCAAACAAGTAGTACCTTATAACATATTTGTTTATATTTTTACCAGAAATATTGCATCATTTTACAACACATGGTTCAGGATATTTGATGCCATAAACGCTGAGATGTGTGGAAACTAACCTTGGCTTGAAAAGAAGTACAAATTACCCAGAATATAACTGCCTAGTGTTTGATAATGAGAGCATTCAGTGATTTACAACGATCTCCAAACATAATTTCAAACATTTTATAACATTTTTTTCGCTTACTTGCTTACCGTAAAATATTTATCACATTAAATCATCTGTAAAGTAATCAGAATTTGAAGCTGTTTTATACTGGCAAGTTCGATTCTTTAAAAAATCTGGGATTTACTGGTATGTTACTAAAGAGTATAACAATTACACGATCCTGTTTGCTGGCTGCCAATCTGATAACTTTCAGAGGCAAAAGAAATTTACTGGGCGTAATTAATGTAATTATTCGCGGAATTTAAAAATGTAAAATGTTGTCATAATCTACTCATTATGAGGTTTAATCTTACGTTAACGGTTTAATACAGTAAGGCAAGTGCTGTAGTTAAGACGGCCGGGGTGGCCGAGCGGTTCCGCCACGGTACCTCAGCGTGTTCGGTCAGAGGGTAAACTGCCCTCTGTAATAAAAAAAAAAAGACTGAACTAATGGGTCAACAACGAACTTAAACAGATGTCTTACGACGTCCACCCCGAGCAGATGCAACTAACAAAAGCGAACAAAATGAGATAAAAAAAAGCAGTTCTAGGCGCTTCAGTCTGGAACCGCGCGACCGTTACGGTCGCAGGTTCGAATCCTGCCTCGGGCATGAATGTGTGTGATGTCCTTAGGTTAGTCAGGTTTAAGTAGTTCTAGGGGACTGATGACCTCAGATGTTAAGTCCCGTAGTACTCAGAGCCAACTGAGCCATTTGTTTTAATTACAAAGTGTGCGACTTCCAACAAACTTTACACTTATTTTCAATCCTGTCGAAATTTTTTACTGCTGATATCACTAACAAAATAACGAAAAGAAAAATATTTTCAGTATTCACGCAGTAAAACTTCAACATCGGGCATTAGATTCTATTTATTTACTTCTGTACTGCTAGCTTCAGTTGCAACACAATTTACAGACAGTATCTACGCTTAAGCTGAACGTACCTCCGAATTTATATCATTGCACGACACATAGTTCAGGAAATATGACGTCATGTGCTAAAAATTAGATATAAAAAAAGTTACGTAAAATACCATTACTATACTCATCCAGGGAGTACTTAGCGATTTCCTACAATATTGTCACATTAACCCACTTGTAATCAGACGTTTGAAGCTGTTATATACATGAGAGTTCCTTTCTTTAAGGAATCGCGGATAGGGCAATTACCGGCAGAATAATTTATGAGCGTTTAGGCTGGAGATCGTCGCTTCGAACAATTTCTGTGAACTCAATATACCGCTTCATACGTAATTTATTTAAGTAAATGAAAACTAAGTATGTTGTGACCGCTAACTCCTTATCTCAGAGCATTCAGTTTAGGATCCTCTATCATTTTAATTAAACGCTTGGTACACCGTCATTTGTTGAGCTGTTGACGTTTCGTAATCCGCTAGTGCACGGGTTCACGAAAGCGCTTCGTTGCTGGGATGTGGAGCGGCAGCGCATTGGAGATGGGGCCGTGTGAACAAGTGAAGGTCGGCCAATAGTGCCGTGTGGTGCGTGCGTGCTTGTGTTCCGGAATTAGAGCGACAGGTCGTTGACATGAGCGCCCTGCTCGGGGCGCGGGGACACTGTCAACACAAACAACGTTCCATTCTTCCCGATAACCGACGCGCGCACTGTTTATGGCCTGCACGGAGTGGTTCAAGGCCGCAGGTCAAACACCGTTCAACTAGTGTATCAATGGCCGATTAAAAATGTGTGGTTTCCAATTGTGTGAAAACAGAAACAAAATGTTCTCAGTAAGATAAAATTCCATATTAAATTTCCTGGCGGATTAAAACTGTGTGCCGGTCCGAGACTCGAACTTGGGACCTTTGCTTTTCGCGGGCAAGTGCTCTTCCAACGGAGCTACCCAAGCACGACTCACGACCCGTTCTCACAGCTTTAATTCCGCCAGTATCTCTGCCAGGAGGTTTCATATCAGCGCACACTCCGCTGCAGAGTGAAAATTGCATTCTAGAAACATCCCCGGGGCTGTTGCTAAGCCATGTCTCCGCCATATCCTTTCTTCCAGGAGTGCTAGTTCTGCAAGGTATGTAGGAGAACTGCGAAGTTTGGAAGGTAGGAGACGAGGTACTGGCGGAATTAAAACTGTGAGGACGGGTCGTGAGAAGTGCTTGGGTAGCTCAGTTGGGAAAGCACTTGCCCGCGAAAGGCAAAGGTCCCAAGTTCGAGTCTCGGTCCGGCACACAGTTACAATCTGCCAGGCAGTTTCATATCAGCGCACACTCCGCTGCAGAGAGAAAATTTCATTCTGGGACCATTCCATATACATAGGTTTTCATAAATCGAGACTCCGGTTTCGAGTGACGGTAAGGTACGAATCAGGCGTGCTGAGGTGATCCAAACGGCGAAAGCTACTGCTATAGCAAGATGGAAGAGGTCAGAGTTAGACGAGGTCCATTTGTCACTACGTGTTCATGTTACAGTCAGGCTCAAAGCAGACTCGCTGATACAAACACGGACTCGAAAATTATATTCGGTAAGTCCACGCAGGACATTCGGTAATTGGCTGTAAGCATAATGGGACAGAACATCGGAGGTCATCAGTCCCCTAGACTTAGAACTACTTGAACCTAACTAACCTAAGGACATCACACATATCCATGCCCGAGGCAGGATTCGAACCTGCGATCGTAGCAACAGCGCGGTTCCGGACTGAAGCGCCTAGAACCGCTTGGCTACAGCGGCGAGCATTCGGAACTTGACTAATGTGTAGACAAAGTATTCCAGCGTGCAAAACTGCCCTGAAGGAACAACAAAAATTGAACACCAAATGGGAAGTGCTGTGTTTATAACTTGTGTAAGACAGGGATGCAGTCCTTCTTTACTGTTTAATCTGTGTTATATCTTCACACATCAGTGGTATCTTTAGACCTACTTCCCATATTTATATACAGGGTGTAAATTTTAAGTTGGCAAACAAGAATAATTCGAAAAATAAACTTCACACGATAGAATATGTAGAATCCAAAGTTGATTATTTTCGAGGAGGACATCTGCTGGTGTTAAAATTATCCAACCAGCCCAGCCCCATGGAGGAGGGGTGGGAGGCAACTTTAAAATTTCAAATGGGAACCCCCATTTTTTGTTGCAGAATCAGATTCTACATAAAAAACTACGTACATTTTGTCTTAAACATTTGTTTTGATTCTTGGTAGTTGGCGCTGTAAATCAAGAAAATCAATGTTCTCATTTTTGCGCGGAAAATGGTTACGGATAAATAAAAAATACTCATTTACTTCTAAATTTTGATTCGCTAAAATTAAAACTCTCCCTCTCTCCTCATAGGGTGGGGTTTGAGAGAGAGGAATCAGAGTTTTACAAATGTTGACACGAATATTAATTTTTTCCGTACATTTGTATAAGTTTTGTCATCATTCGTAAAACTGATTCCTCTCTCTCAAACCCCAACCTATGAGGAGAGAGGGAGAATTTTAGTTTTAGCGAATCAAAATTTAGAAGTAAATAAGTATTTTTTATTTATCCGTAATCACATTCCACGCAAATATGAGAACAAGGATTTTTTTTAAGTACAGTGCCAACTACCAAGAATCAATACAAATGTTTAAGACAAAATGTACGTAGTTTTTTATGTAGAATCTGATTCTGCAATAAAAAATGGGGGTTCTCGTTTGAAATTTTAAAGTTGCCTCCCGCCCCATCCCCAAGGGACTGGGGTGGCGGGCTAATTTCAGCACCAGCAGATGTCCCCCTCGAAAATAATCAACTTTGGATTCTACACATTTTTTCGTGTGAAGCTTATTTTTCGAATTATTCTGGTTTGTCAACTTAAAATTTACACTCTGTATAAGTTATATTTTCAAGATTTTAAAAACTTGTTGAATGGTGTACGTTAATAAAAAAGTTTTGTTGAGCACTGAGTAACTAATAATAATTATTATAAAAGTTATTGGATTCTTATAAACAATCCTTTATTAGTCAAGATTGCAAAAAATATTCATAATCGTTTATAACTAGTTTCGGGTGAAACAGCTAGCTGTCTCATGATCAGTTACGACAAACATCGCTGTGTCAATAATCAGCACGCCTTAGGATACACACGTTGTCATCGGTAAAATACACACTTGTGCATAACAGCAATATAGCCTAAGATATTTATACATACACAGCTCCATCAACTTTTGTAAAGTATCGCCCGAGTATATGAGATCGTCGTGAACACTGTACAGTAGCGTTGTACCAAGATGTGTCGACATATGAGAGTGCGTGTCACAGACCAGCGGACAAATCGATCCCTGTCACTTAGCAAGAGTGAACAATGGAGCGATATGCATGTGTAACAGCATGCAGAACACTCTGCTCTGACACAGGCGTATTACTCCATCGTTCACACTTGCTACGTGACAGGGATCGATTTGTCCGCTGGTCTGTGACAATCACTCTCCATATGCGGATATTTGTTAATACAGTGCTATGGTACAGTGTTTACGACGGTATCATATATTTGGGCGATACTTGTGCAGGGTGGTCAGGGACAGTATGAAAAGCTCCTAAGGATGTTACAGGGTAGGTTGTGCTGAGAAATAACTGTTAAGAAAAAAAAATCGATACGTGTGCCGTTTCCAAGTTAATTAGCATTCAATTTAGCCAATCAAGCCTCTGCGCGCGCCAGTTCATGCGGCCCAACAGAGTTGGTGTCGCCAAACGTGTTGTTTGTTTGATACATACGAGTAAATTGGAATTGAGACTGCAGTACGGACTGAACCTACACCAAAGGCGCTATCATCAACGCATTGAGAGCAACTGAAACTAATTGCATCTGGCGTGCCACTTTAATTTGCGTGTGCAACGGTCTGATGGGCTAATTCCAGTGATAATTAACCCGGAAAGGGTGCAACATATTGAAATCTTTTCTTAACCATTATTACTCAGTATATCCTATCCTGCAACACGCTCTAAAGCTTTTCAGACTGTTTCTGACTACACACACTGTAAATATTCATCACATTTTCAAAAAGGTTGGGCTACAATGCTGTTATGCACGAGTGTGTATTTTACTGATAGAAGTGTGTCTCCTAACGGCCTAGTGATTATACACAAGAATGTTTGTCTTATTTGACCTGAAGACCCGAAACTAGTTATCAATGATTATGAATATTCTTTGCGGTCTTGTCTAGGAAAGAATTGTTTATAAGGATCCAGTACCTTTTAACACTCATAGATAGGTTATCTCCAATCCAATTATGCCAGGAAAAAGCAGGATAATCCTCACAGTAGTGGTAATAGTAATAATAATTAAATAATTATAGATCATTATGTATTACTTGTAATATCATGTAAGGGACTATGTTAAAGTGAATTAGCCAAAAATAAATCTGTTTATTATTTTAATGTCACTAGCGAGACTAGGTGAGTATGAATTGGCCAAAAAGGAGACATAAGAAAAAAAAAGAAAAGTTAAGAAGTGGGACTGAAATTCAGGCTGAAAGGTTATCAGTGATAACATTAACTGATGACACAAAATTGTTAAGGCATTCGTGGCCTCTTGTTGACAAACTGCCTGTTGGCTTTTGTCTCGGGTCCTTCGGCCGACGTTCGTCTGATACTTTTACTGACGTTTCGCAAGCACGAGTGGCTGGCGTTGTCAAAGCTTCACCCTCCATTGCTGCTGGTGAACTGGAGCCGAGCTCGCGGCCGCGGAGTATAACTGATGATATTTCCAATCTCTAGGAAAGTAAGGATGAATTACAGAATCTGATGAATGGAATCAACAATCTGCTGTGAGTAGTGAGTGTAAACTAAAGAAAGACGGAAATATCAAGCAGCAGCAAAAATAAGAATCGCGACAAAATTATTGACGTAAAATGGAGACGACTTTACAGACAAAGTAAATGAATACTACTTCCACGGAAGAAAAATAACGCCTGACAGGAAAATCAAGGAGGACGTAAGAAGCAGACAAGTAGAGGCTATAAGAGAATGGGATAATATCAAACATACGCCTTAAAATGGTTCAGATGGCTCTGAGCACTATGGGACTTAACATCTGAGGTCATCAGTCCCCTAGAACTTAGAACTATTTAAACTTAGCTAACCTAAGGACGACACACGCATCCATGCCCGAGGCTGGATTCGAACCTGCGACCGTAGCGGTCACGCGGTTCCAGACTGAAGCGTCCAGAACTGCTCGGCCACTTCGGCCGGCCATAGGCCTTAACTGAAAATTTATGAGAATATACATCTGTAACACAGCACTTTATTGAAGTTAATTACGGGCTGTGGGGAAACGAGAAAAGAAGAGAATCCATAGGTTTGAGGTGTGGTGCTTCAGAAGGACGCTTTGAGTTAAATAGACGGAGAAGATAAGAAATGATATTCTCCTCTGAATCGGCAAAGTAAGCAATAAATAAGAAAGCTGTCGGGAGTAAGGATCAGTATGACTGGGCATATGTTAAGATACCAGGTGATAGCTTTGATGGCACCAGGACAGTGGTTCCCAATCCTTCTGAGACCACTACCACTAAGTGTGCGTCATCATCTTCACTTCAAGCATTAGGCCTTTTGTTGTTTTGCTTGTTACTGTACCCATTGCTTCCTCCGTCTGTCTCGACTTCCTCTCCCAAATTATGATTATATTTTTATCAACAGTACACATTCAGGTTGCCACTTTGGAAGACTACAAATTGGCAGCCTGAATGCGTAATATCGATAAAAATATAATTAACAGTAATATAATACACTATAAGACAAAAAAAAACAATGTATCACGAAGGAATTATGCAGATTGGCCACAAATAGATATTCATACAGAAATAGACGGAAAACGCAAAATTATAGACTTCGGCGGCCGATTTATGATGAGCGAAGGTGCAGCGGTATTTCAGGGGACATATCGATACCAAGGCATAAAGTCTTTGTTAATTTCATTCCGTGTACTCAGCTGGGTAGCGATTGTGTCTCCCAGACAGACGCGTGAACAATGTCCGCGTTTGAGAGAGGACATGGAGTTGCGCTCAAAGAAGCACGTTGAAGAAATCGCCGAGTCGCTCGGTATCTGACCTAGGAGCCAAGCCTCTATTCGACGATATTGGCAAGAATGTGTGAACCATGACCGAGCACATCGTCAAGAAGGAAGTGGTCGACCTAGAGGGACGATGGAGCTTGAAGACCGAGCAACCGTTAGAGAGGCACTAAGAGCCACAGATTCATCATTATCATTGTTCCATAGTGCCACTGGTGCTTCAGTGACCACAACAACAATTCATAGGCGGCTCACAGAAACGGAGCTGATCTCATGGCGCTCTTGCGTCGACTATCATTGAATTGTGGACACCTACAAGTTCGTTTGCAGTGGTGTCGGGCACATTCCGCTTGGAATCTTATTGTCTGGAGTAGAATTGTCTTCAATGATGAGTCCCGCTTCGAACTTACCCTCGATGACCTGCAAAGACGTGTCTGGAGGCACCCCGGACAGCGGTGGAATACCAACCTGTCGTCCGCCATACGGTATGACAACCTGGAGCGATGGTTTGAGGTGTAATTTTTTTTTATAGCAGGGCCTGTCTCGTTGTTGTACGTGCCACTTTTACAGCACATAGATACGTCGACGATACATTATGCACCGTTTCGTTGCCCTTGATGGCAAGCTATTCTGGGCTTACATTTCGCACACGGCAAAAGTTCCTACTGCTTGTGTTCGTGTTTGCCAAACCCTACCTTGGCCAGCAATGTCGCCGGATCTCTCCCCAACTCAGAACGTGTGGAGCATTACACAGGTTTACGACATAAAAAATTGTTTCAGATTTATTAAGTGATTTTTATAGTGTTTTCAACGCTGATTTCGGAAAAAAAATAGTGAAAACATTTCATCACGTACAGTTATTTCACAAACTGCTTGTCTGGTTCTAGCTTTTTCCGTATTTCGGCACTCTAGTGAGTTTGAGTTTTGGCTTTTACACCACTGGCCATTAAAATTGCTACACCAAGAAGAAATGCAGATGATAAACGGTATTCATTGGACAAATATATTATACTAGAAATGACATGTGATTACATTTTCACGCAATGTAGGTGCATACATCCTGAGGAATCAGTACCCAGAACAACCACCTCTGGCCGTAATAACGGCCTTGATACGCCTGGGCATTGAGTCGAACAGAGCTTGGATGGCGTGTGCAGGTACAGCTGCCCATGCAGCTTCAACACGATACCACAGTTCATCAAGAGTAGTGACTGGCGTATTGTGACGAGGCAGTTGCTCGGCCAACTTTGACCAGACGTTTTCAATTGCTGAGAGATCTAGAGAATGTGCTGGCCAGGGCAGTAGTCGAACAGTTTCTGTATCCAGAAAGGCCCGTACAGGACCTGCAACATGCGGTCGTGCATTATCCTGTCGAAATGTAGGGTTTCGCAGGGATCGAATGTAACGTCCACTGTTCAAAGTGCCGTCAGTGCGAACAAGAGGTGACAGAGACGTCTAACCAATGGCACCCCAAACCGTCACGCCGTGTGATACGCCAGTATGGCGATGACGAATACACGGTTCCAATGTGCGTTCACTGCGATGTCGCCAAACACGGATGCGACCATCATGATGCAGTAAACCGAACCTGGACTCCTCCGAAAAAATGACGTTTTGCCATTCGTGCACCCAGGTTCGTCGCTGAGTATACCATCGCTGGCGCTCCTGTCTGTGATACAGCGTCAAGGGTAACCGCAGCCATGGTCTCCGAGCTGATAGTCCATGCTGCTGCAAACGTCGTCGAACTGTTGGTGCAGATGGTTGTTGTCTTGCAAACTTCCCCATCTGTTGACTCAGGGATCGAGACGTGGCTGCACGATCCGTTACAGCCATGCGGAGAAGATGCCTGTCATCTCGACTGCTAGTGATACGAGGCCGTTGGGATCCAGCACGGCGTTCCGTATTACCCTCCTGAACCCACCGACTCCATATTCTGCTAACAGTCATTGGATCTCGACCAACGCCAGCAGCAATGTCGCGATAAGATAAACCGCAATCGCAATAGGCTACAATCCGACCTTTATCAAAGTCAGAAATGTGATGGTGTGTGAATGCTCTGAAAAGCTAATCATTTGCATATCACAGCATCTTCTTCCTGTCGGTTAAATTTCGCGTCTGTAGCACGTCATCTTCGCGGTGTAGCAATTTTAATGGCCAGTAGTGTAGGATCTACACAAACTGTTATTTAGCCGGTTTTATACTAGATACACGTAAAATAAACAGTATTTAGGGAAACCAGCAGTATTTTCGTGTCAATGCCTGTCTGTCGCGCTGCCCCTTCCTCCACCATCACCAAGCAGCGAGCTGCTGCTGTTGTGCTCCAGTTCACAGTACCTCTTCACTCTGTGCTGTTCACATGTTGTTGTTACTAGTGCTTTAAAGTAGCGACTGTTTTCTTGTGCTGTGAAATGGTGTTATGGACAATGGACAATGGCTACCAGAGGATGTATAAACTCGCCAGATTGTTGCTGCTACATTTGTGGTAACTATACCGTTAAAAAGCAACAAAGAAACATTTCCGATTTGGTTGAAAAAGTATATTTCGCCTACTTTGGTATAAAGTTAGGCGATCAGATTGAGCTTTAGGCCCCACACAAAGTTTTTTCAGGGTGTGTTTAAGAACTGAGGCAATGGTTTCAACGTAAAAAGCAGTCCTTACGTTTTGGAATGGCAGTGGTCTGGGAGCCTAATGGGAGCCCAAAAATCATAGTGATGACTGCTATTTTTGTTCTTCCAACATACGAGGTTTCAATTCGAAAAACAAATGAATATTTCTTACCCTAACATTCAATCAGCCATTCGCCCTGTTCCTTATGGACCTGAAGTACCGATATCCTCTCCTCCACATTCTCTGGATGATATAGATTATGAAGAGCCACTGGCTCAGCGAGGTGATAGTGAAGAAGACAGAGATTTCTACGATCCTGGCACAACCGATCCCATTCCATTCTCACAATCTTAACTGAACGATTTAGTTAGAGACCTACGCCTTTCTAAAGAATTGGCAGAGGTTTTAGGATCTAGATTGAAAGATCAACATATGTTAGCTCCGGCAACATCCTTTTCTTGGTATCGATCAAGGGAAAGGGAGTTTGTATCTTTCTTATCTCTTCTTTCCTAGGAAACAAAAGAGATCCAAACTACAAGACAATCGTCGCAGACATGCTCGACAACTTTAAGAAGGTGGGCTGTAACATGAGCATTAAAGTTCATTTTCTCCACGCACATCTTGACTACTTCCCTGCAAACCTTGGTGATGAAGAGAAGAGCAGGGCGAAAGATTCCACCAAGGCATCAAACAAATGGAAAGAAATCAAGGAAGATGGAATGTCAACATGATGACGGACTACTGCTTGATGAGAAAAGAGATGATCCTCAACGAGTCCACAGCCGGAAAAGCAACAAAAGAAGCTTCGATAGAAAGCGAAAGCGTTGTTATAAGGACTTACGAGCTTAAAGAGAAATGCAAGTTTACTGGAAATGTAGATTAGGATATGATTTATAAACAAAATAAAATTTTATAACGCTGGAAAAAAATGTGATAAATTGCGTAAATTTTGTTATTATACCCAAAAACACTCCCTTTTATGTGAGAAAACCTGACGTGATTGAAAAAAATGGATTGCATTTTTGAAGTCAGCGCTGAAAAGTGCATAAAAGTCAGTTAGCAAATTACAAACAACTTTCAAAAAATATTTTTTTGCAGATCTGTGATATCGGCAGGGTCCTCTAACCATCTCAGGATTTTGACAATCTAACGCGTCAGTTGGACAGAATTTAGCACGATATCCCTAGGGAGGACATCCAACAACTCTCTCAATCAATGCCAAGCAAAATAACTGTTGAGTAAGAGCCAGAGGTGGACCAACGCTTTACTGACTTTCTGAATCTGTGAAGCTCTTTTTCTTGAATAAATCGCCATTTTTTCTGAAACCGTGAACATTTGTTTGTACCTGTACTTACCATCTATCAATTTTCGTCCCATTCAAAAAAATTCCTTAGAGTTTGGAAATTTGTGGTAAGGTCTTATGGGAGCAAACTACTGAGGTCATCGGTCCCTAAGCCTAGACACTACTTAATCTAAATTTAACTGACTTACGCTATGGACAACACACACACCCATGACCGAGGGAGGACTCGGACCTCCGACGGGGAGAGCCGCACGGACCGTGACAAGGCGCCCCAGACCGCGCGGCTACCACGCAGGGCTACCCCGCGCGGCTAATTCCTTAGATTGTATAATATACAGTTAAACCGAAGAAACTGGTATAGGCGTGCGTATTCAAATACAGAGACATGAAAACAGGCAGAACACAGCGCTGCGGTCGGCAACGCCTTTATAAGACAACAAGTGTCTGGCACAGTTGTTGGATCGCTTACCTACTGCTACAATGGCAGGTTATCAAGATTGAGACAAGTTTAAAAGTGGTGTTACAACCGGCGCACTAGCAATGGAATACAGCACCTCCGAGGTACCGATGAAGCGGGGATTATCCTGTACAACCATTCCACCAGTATATCGTGAATATCGAGAATCCGGTAAAACATCAAATCTCCGACATCACTGCGGCCGGAAAAAGATCCTGCATATATGGGACCAACGACGACGCCTAAAGAGGATCGTTCAACTTGAGAGAAGTGCAATCCTTCGGCAAACTGCTTCAGATTTCAATGCTGGGCCATCAACAAGTGTCAGCGTGCGAAAGATTCAATGAAACATCACCGATAGGGGCTTCCGGAGCCGAAGGCCAAGTTGTTGTACCCTTGATGACTACACGACACAAAGCTTTACACCTCGCCTGGGCCCGTGAACACCGACATTGGACAGTTGACGACTGGAAACATGTTGCCTGGACGGACGAGCCTCGTTCGAAATTGTATCGAGCGGATGGACGTGTACGGGTATGGAGACAACGTCATGAATCCATGGACCCCGCATATCAGCAGGGGACTGTTGAAGATGGTGGAGGCCCTGTAATGGTGTGAGGCGTGTGCAGTTGGAGTGATATGGGACCACTGATAAGTCTAAATAGGATACTCACAGGTGACAAGTACCTAATCATCCTGTCTGATCACCTGCATCCACTCATATCCATTGTGCATTCCGACGGACGTGGGCCATTCCAGCAGGACAATGTGACACGCCACACGTCCAGAATTGCTACAGAGAGCCTCCAGGAAGACTCTTCTGAATTTAAACACTTCCGGTGGCCACAAAACACCCCAGACATGACGATTATTGAGCATATCCTTGATGCCTTGCAACGTGCTGTTTAGAAGAAATCCCCAGCCCCTCATCCTGTTACAGCCCTGCAGGCTTCGTGGCGTCAGTTCCCTCCAGCACTACTTCAGTCATTAGTCGACTCCAGGCCATGTCGTACTAGTGGTGCCCCTACGAGATATTAGTGGCAGTTGACTCTAAATAATGAAAAGTGTGAGGTGATCCACATCAGTGCTAAAAGGAACTCGTTAAACTTCGGTTACACGATAAATCAGTCTAATCTAAAAGGTATAAATTCAACTAAATACCTAGGTATTGCAATAACGAACAACTTCAATCGGAAAGAACACATAGAAAATGTTGTGGGGAAGGCTAACCAAAGGCTGCGTTTTATTGGCAGCACACTTAGAAAATATAAAAGACCTACAAAGGAGACTGCCTACACTACGCTTGCCCGTCCTCTTTTAGAATACTGCTGCGCGGTGTGGGATCCTTACCAGATGGGACTGACGGAGTACATCGAAAAAGTTCAAAGAAAGGCAGCACGTTTTGGATTATCGCGAAATATGGGGGAGAGTGTCACAGAAATGATACAGGATTTGGGCTGGAAACAGTTAAAAGAAAGGCGTTTTTCGTTGCGACAGAATCTTCTCACGAGATTCCAATCACAAACTTTCTCCTCCGAATGCGAAGTTATTTTGTTGACACCGACGTCCATAGGGCGGAACGATCACCACGATAAAATAAGGGAAATCAGAGCTCGCACGGAAAGATATAGGTGTTCATTCTTCCCACGCGCTAAACGAGATTGGAATAATAGAGAATTGTGAAGGTGGTTCAATGAACCCTCTGCCAGGCACTTAAATGGGATTTTCAGAGTATTCACGTAGATGTAGATGTAGATGTAGAAGTAGATAGATGCACCAGTTTCTTTGGCTCTTCAGTGTATTATAATAATCAGATATTAGCTACTAGTTCCCTTCTTCCCCTCCTTCATCAACATTAGTCAACATTAGCGTCTAGCTAAATGTTGGAATTAAATATAACTTTCTTTTTGAACATTTGTTTTTAAAATGATAAAACAGAAATGATATTACGTTCATTAAACCACAAACTAATGAGTCAATGAGACAACTGGCCGTGTTTACTTCTAACAAGCATCTATTGTGGAATGATGGAGCAATTCTCATTACATCGCGACTGCTACAAATTAATCTCAGAAAAGAAAACTAACCATCCACAGTGAGGGAACACATTCGTGGCAAAACATTCTACCTCTGCACCAGTCCTCTCCCTAGCAACACCATCTTCACCCATACTCTGCACCCCCATTTAAAATCAACTAAGTTCAATTGTATGCACTATACTTATTGTTAGTATTAAGGACAGGCTCAACAGCAACGCAGTAGCCATTATGTGATTATTGTTGTGTTATGGTGTCGATTAGTTAGTGTATCTGATGCAAAGTGGATAATGAAGCAATTTCCGGTCCCTTGAAGAAATTACCTACAACTCTAAGCATATACGACGTATATGTCTCAATTCTACTGTCATAGATCCACGGTACAAAGTACAAAGTATGTGTATACGAGGGAGATGTTGATACATCCGTTGAGCTGTTATCTCTGCCATATTGTATCATGTGTAAACGATAGCATTTGAAAAAAAAAACGGAGTTTTTGATAACTGATGTAATCGATAGTGCAGTCTTATGGAATAGTGATAATAATAATGATCTTTTAAGAATATCTGAGTTTTCTGACTGAAACACAATCTAACCATTATGTTTTTAAACATCAGAAAATGTCATTTTACCGATAAAATGGTAACGACCAATAGTTTGGGGACCACTGGTCTAGAGGAAGTAGTATAGAGCAGAAATGACGGGGGAATATACACGAGAAATACAGGTAACTGAAGACGTTGGGTACTGCTGCTACTCGAAGTTGAAGAGATTGGCACATAAGTTAAAGGGATATTGTTACGCGTTGAGCCAGTCAGACTACGGATTATGAACTTCGCCCCCTCCTTCCAGCCCATCGCAGTGTAGATTGACAAGAACGAAAGTAATTCCTCACGACAGAGAGGCCGAACTAGAAAAAAGCAGTTCTGTCATACTTTGGGCGACTCCAAAAGTTGGCATTGTCGCAGATTATCTGCCTATGAGCCTATGATGTCTTGGTTATGCACCTTTATACCTGATTGTACCCAACGGTAACGGCAATGCGTATCTGTTGAGCATTGCTCGTCGGAGGCGGGGTTCGTGGTCCGTGGCCAGCACTTTGGTCTGTAGCAGGTACGTACGTCGTAGCAGGTACGTACGTCAGCGTTCTGCTAGTGGCCTCTTGACATCGAACACGCAGACCTGCTATTAATGTTGCGGTTATTCTCGGCCCTGTTCAATCGGAGGACTTCGTGCTTCGACCCACGTGTTCTCTACTCGGGTGGTGAGGTGACTAAGTGGTAAGGCCTGAAGTGATCAACACCTCACGCAACCTGGACACCATTTCAGAATGAGATTTTCACTCTGCAGCGGAGTGTGCGCTGATATGAAACTTCCTGACAGATTAAAACTGTGTGCCCGACCGAGACTCGAACTCGGGACCTTTGCCTTTCGCGGGCAAGTGCACTACCAACTGAGCTACCGAAGCACGACTCACGCCCGGTACTCACAGCTTTATTTTTGCCAGTATCTCGTCTCCTACCTTCCAAACTTTACAGAAGCTCTCCTGCGAACCTTGCAGAACTAGCACTCCTGAAAGAAAAGATATAGCGGAGACATGGCATATGTCCCGAGTTCGAGTCTCGGTCGGGCACACAGTTTTAATCTGCCAGGAAGTTTCATATCAGCGCACACTCCGCTGCAGAGTGAAAATCTTATTCTGGAAACATCCCCCAGGCTGTGGCTAAGCCATTTCTCCGCTATATCCTTTCTTTCAGGAGTGCTAGTTCTGCAAGATTCGCAGGAGAGCTTCTGTAAAGTTTGGAAGGTAGGAGACGAGATACTGGCAGAAGTAAAGCTGTGAGTACCGGGCGTGAGTCGTGCTTCGGTAGCTCAGTTGGTAGAACACTTGCCCGCGAATGGCAAAGGTCCCCAGTTCGAGTCTCGGTCGGGCACACAGTTTTAATCTGCCAGGAAGTTTCTGGACACCATTTGCTATTTACAGGACACGAGGCGTGCAGGGTCTATGAGAACGCCACATTAACAGTCAGCAACACTGGAGAATAAAACAGAAATGATTTCTAGTTGTCTCTCTTTAAATGTGGATAAATACAAGAAGATGTTTATAGCACATAAAAGGAAATCCATAGAATCCTATTAAGAGATTAGTGATGACCCTGTAATTCCCTTCACCCTCCACCTCCCGGACCATTCGACCCATCACCCGTTTCCACAATTCCTTAAAGAGCCGAACTCCTTTGTGTAAACCAGTTTCAAACCTCTGATTACAAATGAGATAAAGTGTGAAATATTTGATTATAAGCATGTAAAACCTTTATGGTTGTAGACACAAAAGCGTTTTATTACTTCGCACTATTCACCCTCACACTAATGAAAAAATTTGGAAAAGGCTTGAAATTATATTCAAAGATTACTGGAAGTCACTAAGTGCTGTCATTACCGGATCCTGGATGAGTTTAGTCTGGGTAATTTGCTCTTAGTTTTAAGAAACGCTGGTTTCTCAAATGTCTCAAAAGTTTATGACGTTGTCTCTCCTAAACCATGTATCGTACAATGATGTAATTTTGCAAATACGTCAGTGCTACATGTAGATTCCATCCGTAAAATGTGTTGCGAATAGAATTGGTGATGAAGAAGTAATCAAACGAAACGTCATGGCTGACGGTGAGGCTCTACTCTATAGATGTCGAAAATTTAGTAAATGTTCAGCAATTTTTCCTTTGTTAACTGAATCTTCCGTCGGTTCTTGGTAGAACAAGATCGCCAAAACTGATAAGCGCCAAATTTGCTTTTGTTCTACAATACTAATTTATTGTGTTATCCGGTTTTCAGCGGTAATGCAATGTAAAAATTAAAAAGGTGAACGATAAATAAATATAAAAGGAGTAAACAGGAAAGAACTTTAACACAAAACTGAAAACCATGCCTACAAAACAGTTTATTTAATAAACCAAACCAATAAAATAAAACAAAATAAGTTCTTGACAAGGCTACTACAAGAGGTATAAAGCATGGAGAGTTATACCCAACCAGTCAAGAGAAAGAAATCAATGAATACAGGAAAATGGGGCAATATGAGCGAACAGAGAGTGTGTCTTTCCTTTTATCGAAATTTCCTATGCAATCCATGTAGTCAGTAGTCACAATTGTTAAGTCTTTCTTTTAGTTGGTATTTGTATTAATTTCATGTTTAATACCTCTTGAAGCTGTCTCGCCAAGTACTGCTTTTATTTTATTTGGTTCATTCATTTAATTCAAACTAATATATGGGCACAGTGTTTGAGTATAGTGTTAATGTTTTTTCCTGTTAACTCGCTTTATACTTGCTTACTGTTCATGTTTTGATTTTTAAAATGCAATAAAACCACACTCTCAAAGATGGCATTTACTGTACGTTCCCTCACTTTCCTCTGTTTTCCGCATTTATTCATTTCTGTTTATCTTATTAATATTGCCTAAGTTCTTCATATATTCTGTAATTACAATTGATAATTTTTTCGTTTAATTGGTTTGTGTGTCACTCTTCATGTTTTATACCTCTCGAAGTAGCCTTGACTAGTACTACTTTAACTGGTTTTGTTTACTAATATAAACAGTTTTGTAGGCATGTTCTTCCAGTTTTGAGCTAAAGTTTTTCATCTTTACAAAAAAAATGGTTCAAATGGCTCTGAGCACTATGGGAATTAACATCTTAGGTCATCAGTCCCCTAGAACTTAGAACTACTTAAACCTAACTAACCTAAGGACATCACACACATCCATGCCCGAGGCAGGATTCGAAATTGCGACCGTAGCAGTCCCGCGGTTCCGGACTGCAGCGCCTAGAACCGCACGGCCACCGCGGCCGGCTCATCTTTACACCCTTTATATTTATTTATTGTTCAACTTTTTACTTTTTGCATTGTATTACCACCACAGTGTCAAAGATGTCATTTACTGTGCGTTTGTGCTTCAGTCTAGATGTGTGGTTTACAAACATTGTAAATTCCTTTGCAACATTTATCAGAAAATCTGTGATGACGACCTTGTAAGCCGAAAACCCGTTAACACAATAAATTAACACTGTAGAACAAAAGCAAACTATCGCTTTTCATTTATTATTTTTTCTCTTCTTTACTTTGTCTAGTCTATAAGCGAGAAAAATGTTCTAAAACGTTTGAAATTGTGTGTAAAGTTTATTTTAAGACGCTAGGTATTCTCATTCTCAAATAATGCATGAATATATTCCGGGTAATTTGTGCACCATGCATTACTTTGCCCCAATACATACACACAGTTTCTAACTTTAATACTTATTGAACTAAAAATTCGAAGTAAGATTATACGAGGGCGTGCTGAAAAGTATTGCCTGCAAATGTTTTGTGTGAAGACTCTTATAGGTTTTTAAATAAAACTAGCGTTATTAACAATCGACATCTTTATTCTCCATGTCTATGTACGTACTTCTCGGCAAAGTCATCCTGGCGACGAACTAATTCCTCCCAAAGAGAGAGCAGTTGTTTGATACCGCAACAGAATGTTTTATTTTGTTGAGGGAGCCACACTCTCACCTCTTCTCCCACTGCTTCATCACGAACAAACGGAAATCTCGAAGAAGTTATTTAAGTTTTCGAAGCAGATATAAGTGGGATGAGGCCAAGTCGGGACTGTATGGAGGATGATCGATGGCAGTGAAGCCAAGGCGTCGGATTGTCGCATCGCTCGTGTATGCTCTGACATTGTCATGCTGAAGGAGAGGGTGCTCCACGTGTGGACGAACTCTTCAAATTGAAAATCGATAACAGCGTGCTGTATCTCACGCTCCGACGCAGTTACGCTCCACATTGCCACGTTATACCGTACAATTCGGAGCCCACTAGCGGCAGAGGCTGCAAATATGTAGACAGAAGGATGTTGTTGTTGTTGGGTCTTCAGTCCAAAGAATGGTTTGATGCAGCTCTTCACGCTACTCTATCCTATGCAAGCCTCTTCATCTCAAAGTAACTACTGCAACCTGCTTTTTTTCTTTCTTTTGCTACCGCCTTTATCCCACACTGTGCGCAGGGTCGGCTGGGTTAAGTAGGGATTTGGCATGGTTACCGCTACGGTCGCAGGTTCGAATCCTGCCTCGGGCATGGATGTGTGTGATGTCCTTAGGTTAGTTAGGTTTAATTAGTTCTAAGTTCTAGGCGACTGATGACCTCAGCAGTTGAGTCACATAGTGCTCAGAGCCATATGGCATGGTTAATGGGAATGGGTGGCCGGATGCCCGGCCTGCCGCCATCCCATACCCCCTGGGACGGAATTAGTGTACCCCAGCTGTCTGTGGCTAGTGTAATCGTGAAATAGTGTGAATGTGTTTCAAATGTCTGCAAGTCGTGTAACTGAGGCAGGACGTGGGGAACAGCCCGGTATCCACCTAGTAGGATGTGGAAAACCGCCTAAAAACCACATCCAGGCTGGCCGGCACACCGGCCGTCGTCGTCAGGCTAGGCGCAAATTGAGAAGCGTATAGCACGTGTGACGTGACACGACACTACAGCGGGTCCAGCGCATATTGCGACGCGTACACCATACTTCGCACGCGCCGTCTGGCGACGCTCTGCGCTGACTGAACCGAAGCGCGCGCAACCTCTTATCTTTCTCAAAAGATTTTACAGAAACTATTCTCTGAAAATATATGATTTCTGCCTTACTTGTAGCGTTATATGTCAGCTTCGTGACGAAGTCCCTATCACCTCGCTAATGACCATTCTTACTGTGATGTACATATTTTAGTAAGACACTACGCAAAACTCAAAAAGTTTGCAACGAAAATTAGGGGTCGCTATGATTTTGCGTTTGGTGCGTATTACACCATATGTTGCTGCGTATGAAATTTAGCTAACATGCTGAATTTTTGTTTAGACTTGGGAGGAGATCTCTATCTGCCTCCGATCTCGAGAATATGGATCCCATGTAGCGCGCTCATTTCCGATCTCACGCCCGCGAGAATGAAATACTCGCAACATCTCTCGTATCTCCTAAACCGCTCGAGACATCGAAACGAAAGTTTGGCGAATGATAGCACACGAGGAGGAGAGTGTTTTGCCAATTATTAAACACACCGAACTTTATCTATGGCGATATATCGCTACATTTCTTCTTTTACGTTACTGCAAACCAATACTATGAGGTTTTTCGTAAGCTATTGAGCTCTGTGATTGCCAATTACTTGTTTAATGAGGCCCTCCGTTTCGGAATTCTGTCTCAATAGCTGCTGTGAGATGAGTTTGGCAAATTACATTGTGACAAAGGAAGTACAATTAAACCAATCACCAAGAGAAATGTGGCCTTTACTCACAAATGGTGATGCTTCTTCGAATGAGAAAAGGTTAACAACTCACACAAAAACAGATTGGCAATTCTGTTGGAGTTTTGGTGGAATCACCGTAACCCATCGTATTTTTAACACTGAGCGACTGGAATGGAAATTTACCAAACGATTTTATTCCTTCTCTTGATCTGAGAAGGATTAAAATAATGACGAGCGTTCCTTCAGGCGGAATGATAGGCACATGCCAGATACTGTTTACTCACCTAGGGCTTGCCAAACTGACAATGCGTGATCGCGAATAAAATAGTTGTTATTGAGAAAAATAAACAATTGATCTGTCGCACAACACAATGGTCAGTGTATTGTCAGCAGCGAAGGATAATGCGCGAGACAAGCTAGCCATGTGTGCCTTGTGAGATGGAGTTCGAAAAACATTGTCATGAAAGTAGATCTGCCTTTGTCAGCAGCACATTTCAACAAATTAAATATATCTAATCATAACACTCTTTTAGGATATTCATACTTTCGTAATAATACCGACCATTTTCTTCATTTTTGTAGCCTGTTATTGTATAATTAGTTTATTAATGCTGATAATGTCCGTGCAACAATTGAAATGCTTTTTCTCATCAAGACGAACCAATTAAAACATAGTTATTTGTGACTGCTTTTCGACTGTTTCTAGCTTGCAGTGGAAATATGTTGTTCACATGCACGTCGTACAGTGTGTCGTATTACGTTATTACATCCATATCAGAGTAATCACAGTGAAACTTCTATACTTCAGATCTTGGACGCTTTTTACCACAAGCACAAAGGGATCACACCTGCGGAGATTATCCCTTCCTAAATTTTTGTAACAGATCGTACAGATAAGGCAGCTTACTAGGCAGCGAGAATATAACCTTGCTTTACTTTCCTGCCTTGATTCTTAATCACATGATTTTATAATATTCCTTGCTTCCTTATTCACTACCCCCTGTCCCTTCTTGCGATCTGAAAACATCGCGGAGGCATATGGTGCAATTCCAGCGGCCAATGGCTCATCAGTTACTGAAGTATACATTTTTCTTGACAGAAGAAAAATAAAACAAAACTATGCAGATATAAATAACAGAAAAGTATAACGTGCTAACGAAGATAGCTGGAGCGTTTAAATGGCGAAAAACGAAACACTACCCAAAGGCAATAAAATTCAGTACACAGTAACGCAAAATTTATCATATTGGCAATACTACCACTGCTGATAGGCGCTGTTCCGATGTGAGCATATGGCCGGGCTACTCTTCCGCTCCCCGCCTCAAATTTTCCACGGTGCTAGCGAGGCACGCGCGACGCGCGGCGCGAGAAACTGTGCCTCAGCCACAACGCCGCGCGACCTGGCGCAGGCGCGTGTCGCGTCCCAGTCGCGTCGCGTCGCAATTTGCGCGGTCCCATTTGAACCTGTGATGTTACAAAAACGCGCGCTACGCTGCGTCGCGCCTCAATTTGCGCCTAGCCTTAATCCGCCGGGCGGATTCGATCCGGGGCCGGCGCGCCTACACGAGCCCAGGAAGCAGCGCGTTACCGCTCTCGGCCACCCTGGCGGGTCAACTGCTGTAACCTGCATCCCTTTGAATCTGCTTACTGCATTCATTTCTTGGTCTCCCTCTACGAGTTTTACCCTCTTACGCTTCCCTCGGTGATCCCTTGATGTCTCAGAACGTTTGCTACCAACCAATCCCTTCTTTTGGTCTGATTGTAGCACAAATTTCTCTTCTTCCCAATTCTACCCAGTACCACCTCATTAGTTATGTGTTCTAGCCATCTATAATCTTCAGCATTGTTCTGTAGCACCACATTTCAAAAGCTTCTATTCTCTTCTCGTCTGAACTAGTCTTCGTCCATGTTCCACTTCCATACATGGCTACGCTCCATACAAATACTTTCAGAAAGAACATCCTGACACTTAAATCTACATTTCCCTTCTTCAGAAACGCTTTTCTTGCCGTTGCCAGCCTACATCCTATATCCTCTCTACTTCGACCATCATCAGTTATTTTGCTCCCCGAATAACAAAACTCATTTACTACTATAAGTGTCTCACTTCCTAATTTAATCCCCTCTCCATCCACTGATTTAATTCGACTACATTCCATTATCCTTGTTTCTCTCTTGTTGATGTTCATCTTATATCATCCTTTCAAGATACTGTCCATTCCGTTCAACTGCTCTTCCAAGTCCTTTGCTGACTCTTGAGACAATTACAATGTCATCGCAAAACCTCAAAGTTTTTTTTCTTCTCCCTTGACTTTAATTCCTACTGTTCTACGACAGAAGAATAAAGATGTAAAATATTGATATTGTTTGTTTTATTTAAAACATAAAAAATTTGGAGGCATTGCGTTTCAGCACGCTCTCGTATTTCGTAAAAAGTAGATAATGACAGCATTTTAAATTTTATACTTCAGTCAATGACTATATGAAATATTGGAAATAAAATATTTGTTGCCCCTGTAAGATACGCAACCTTTACCTGAAACCGTACACGCTGCAATGTACGCCGCTATAGCCGACTGGTAATACACTCGGAGATGCCAAACCACGTACACCATTTAAATGTAGAATGTTTCACATATGATTCAAGCCGTGTATCTGGCGTTGCACGAGAACCAGTCCCGGACAGTCAGGCTGTAATCGCCGCTTACGCTCTGTCAGTAGCCTGTGATCCCAAGGTTGAACTCAAACTCAAACTGAGACCTTACATACTAACGACAGCGCATCGATTGACAATTTTTATACTGTTTTTCGACACCAGTATTGCAACTGGCTGTTGCAGACTACGCATGATGTAGATGTTGGTCCTGAGACGATATTCCTTATGACGAAGATACGCAAAATCCCCAAGATCGGCGATCTTTTACATAAGCTCGAAATTTAGCGCGGACTTCAATGCGAGATGCTTATAACAGTTTCCATAACGAAACTTCATCTCCAAACCTAGCAGAAAATTCAAAGAGATTCTGGTCGTATGTGACGTATGTTAGCGGTAAGAAACAATCAATGCCTTCTCTGTGCGATAACAATGGAGATACTATCGAAGACAGTGCTGCCAAAGCAGAGTCACTAAACACAGCCTTCCGAAATGCCTTCACAAAAGAAGACGAAGTAAATATTCCAGAATTCGAATCGAGAACAGCTGCCAACATGAGAAACGTAGAAGTAAATATCCTCGGCGTAGTGAAGCAACTTAAATCACTTAATAAAAGCAAGTCTTCTGGTTCAGACTGTATACCAATTAAGCTCCTTGCGGAGTATGCGGATGCATTAGCTCCATACTTAACAATCATATACAACCGTTCGCTCGACGAAAGATCCGTACCAAAAGACAGGGGCACACTAATATTCAAGAAAGATAGTAGGAGTAATCCACTAAATTACAGGCCCATAACGTTAACGTCGATATGCAGCAGGATTTTGGAACATGTATAGTGTCAAACATTATGAATTACCTCGAAGGAAACTATCTATTGACACACAGTCAACATGTGTTTAGGAAACATCGTTCCTGTGAAACACAACTAGCTCTTTATTCAGATGAAGTGTTCAGTGCTATTGACAAGGGATTTCAGATCGATTCCGTGTTTCTGGATTTCCGGAAGGCTTTTGACACTATACCACACAAGCGGCTTGTAGTGAAATTGCGTGCTTATGGTGTATCGTCTCAGTTATGTGACTGGATTTATGATTTTCTGTCAGAGAAGAGTATATTATCTATAAAGTTGGAAACATCATATCCCTGGGACTGGTGTTACGAGCTAGACCTTTCGCAACTGAAAACAGAAATAGGGTACTGCTGTCGTATTTGCATTTTTAGTTTTTACCTGTTGCCTTCATGTGAAATGTTCTGTAATTTATGACACTTTATAAAAATTGTCAAACTGTGAGTTGTAGGTATGTGTACGGTTCTTTATTCACAGAAACAGATGTGATTAAATTTTGGATATTATTTTTTATAAAATTTAATTGTTACTTCTTTCCAGTACATTCATCTAGGACCCGCAAGCATAGCCGCGTGCGATAGCACGTCGCTTTGGCATTAGGGGAGTCGTGCCGTGTTGCTACACTAACGCTATTACTTCTTTAGAACCATGCAATACATCTTCCACCCGCGACTTTCTCGCGTTGTTTTGCAGAAGATACGCTCTTGACGCTAAAATGTAATTAATTATCATCGGAGCTCGATTTAGTGCTGAACTACGCTATATTGTACCTAGTACCAAATGTAGCAAGTAACAATCTACTTTCCTCTCAGTGAAAATTTTTGTGACTTTTTTTCTTCATATACTTCTGCATGACAAAGCAAATTAATTTTTGATGCTTTACAAATTGGATTCATATGCCAACAAGTCTATAATCGTATTTCGCATGATTTCCAAGAATAGACCACGACACGGTACTCGAGATAAAATCAAGTTAAGACTCGAAAACTCGACAGCCACGATGACACAGCGGCTATGAGTGATACGGGCATCTGCAGGAGTTTGAGGTCGCACGTCATAGGCAGTCATCATTGCACAATATCAGTACAAGAAACTGTTCTTAAGGTAGCATCACATTTATGAGGGGGTAATTCAGTTACTGGTTGGTTGTGGCTGTTCAGGATCTTCCAGCTTAATAACGATTCTCATGTTTACAATGAATGAGGGAAAAATTCGCAACTGTGTTCAGAAACCGGAGTACAGTGACAACAGGAAATGAATTAGTGTACTCTATATGCGGTAGTTTTAGACAGAACAACACAAACGGTCACAAATATGACAGATATTAAGGTGCTGACGTAGATATGAAGTAGCAAATAGGGTTGGGAAAAACCAATCAGTTAAAACCGATATTGGTATTTTCGTTCTGATAACCGATATTTTTCGGTATTTGTTCGGTCTCGGCTATGTTTTTATTTTTTATTTTTTACTAATAACTGAATTAAAAAGCCGAAATATCGATTAACCATAGCTGCGGTGCTAAAATTTTTAGTTTTTAAATAAGCCTGTTTTTAGAAAAGGAGTAATTTTTATTCGTAAAATCTGCATTAGCCTGAAATATTGCGTTGTTACAGAAAATGAAAAAAGCGATCAGTGGTACTTTAATAACAATATCGACAGCAATGAATAACAAACACATGGCATTAGAATTGGTACAGCACTGTAGAGGCAATAACGCCCCTGTTGCTCTGTGACGTGACTTAAGATACGCGTTTATCTGCTGTGTGCAAGACTTGCGCCCGCCGGCCTATGCAGTAATTTCTCGTTACTCTCTTCACCAGACATCCATTGCATTACAGAATGGAAGCAACCCTAACCTGGAATTTTTTTTTCGAAATGATGTAGCAATGAAACACAATCCTCCATTTACCTTAAAGGATTAAAGATCTGTCTTCCATTTCTACGAAATAATAAGTGGTGAAGAAATTATGGTAACAGTAGTAAAATAAAAAATTAGCCAATATCCATTCATTGTACACAATGAAAACAGGAAGTAGCAGATCTGCTGCCTGTGTCTACATACATCTATATCTACATCTACATCTACATGGATACTCAGCAAATCACATTTAAGTGCTTGGCAGAGGGTTCATCGAACCACTTTCAGAATTCTATATTATTTTAACCTCGTATAGCGCGCGGAAAGAACGAACACCTATATATTTCCGTACGAGCACTGATTTCCCTTATTTTATCGTGGCGATCGTTTCTCCCTATGTAGGTCGGTGTCAACAAAATATTTTGGCATTCGGAGAAGAAAGTTGGTGATTGGAGTTTCGTGAGAAGATTCCGTCGCAATGAAAAACGCCTTTCTTTTAATGAAGCCCAGCCCAAATCCTGTATCATTTCTGTGACACTCTCTCCCATATTTCGCGATAATACAAAACGTGACGTCCTTCTTTGAACTTTTTCGATGTACTCCGTCAGTTCTTCTTGGTAAGAATCCCACACCGCGCAGCAGTATTCTGAAAGAGGACGGACTAGTGTAGGCAGTCTCCTTAGTAGGTCTGTTACATTTCCTAAGTGTCCTGCCAATAAAACGCAGTCAATGATTAGCCTTCCCCACAACATTTTCTATGTGTTCCTTCCAATTTAAGTTGTTCGTAATTGTGATTCCTAGGTATTTGCCGGCCGCAGTGGCCGTGCCGTTGAAGGCGCTGCAGCCTGGAACCGCAAGACCGCTACGGTCGCAGGTTCGAATCCTGCCTCGGGCATGGATGTTTCTGATGTCCTTAGGTTAGTTAGGTTTAACTAGTTCTAAGTTCTAGGGCACTAATGACCTCAGCAGTTGAGTCCCATAGTGCTCAGAGCCATTTGAACCTAGGTATTTAGTTCAATATATGGCCTTTATATTTGACTGATTTATCGTGTAACCGAAGTTTAAAGGATTCCTTTTAGCACTCATGTGAATGATCTCACACTTTACGCTATTTAGGGTCAATTGCCAATTCCCGCACCATTCAGATATCTTTTCTAAATCGTTTCGCAGTTTGTTTTGATCTTCTGACGACTTAATTAGTCGATAAACGACAGCGTCACCTGCAAACAACCAAAGACAGCTGCTCAGATCGTCTCCCAAATCGTTTATATAGATAAGGAACAGCAAAGGGCGTATAACACTACCTTGGGAAACGTCAGAAATCACTTCTGCTTTATTCGATGACTTTCCTTCAATTATTACGAATTACTACGAATAAAATGTCTATATCTGCTTGTAGCCCTCATCTTTCACCCTTTAGCGGTGACTATTCGTAATGCCCAGACAGTGTTACGTTCCCGGTTACAACATGATTTTTCAGCAGACTTTCAAAAAGTTGGAATCAGTAACAGAGTACCGGCGATTTTTTGTAGTACTGAACAGCTTATCACTTTTTGAGTAAAGCAGCGAACAGTGAACGGACTATGTTTCCTTTTATTGCCCTGTTTAATTTAATATTCTTATTCTGTGTTCTGAAACTGAGAGGGCCCAAATTTTTCAGTCTTTGTTCGTTTTGTACGTTTATTTCAAGAAATAATAGGAATACTCGGTTATTTCAGAAACCGATCAAACTGAGCAGTTTCAACAGCTAGTGAGAAAAAAAAAAGCGATGTAATCGGAAACCGGTTGATTTAGCGATAACCGCCATCACTAGCAGCCAATGAAGCGCCGCAGCTGAGAAGTGGTATCACAATGTGTACCGTCGTTGTTCTTTCTTCTTTTTTTATGGCTTTTATCCAGTATCTTCATGGGATCGCCACTTTAATTAATAGATTTGTCAATGTTAGAGTTAGAGGGTGTCCGTACGCACTTCACGACGTCACCCCTGCACGCCCGGGACGGAATTCGTGCACTTCATCTGTCTGCGTCTAGTGATGTCGCTTATGAGACTGTGCGAACGTTTTGTGAATGTTTGCGAATCGTGTACGTGAGAAGGGACATGGGTACCAGTCCGGTATTCACCTACTTGTATGTGGAAAACTGCCTAAAAACCACGTGCAGGATGGCCGGCACTGTGGTCCTCGTGCCGGCAACACGAAAAACAACAAAATGCATATAACAGAGGTGTAGACGTAGTTGAGAAAAGGGAAACTGGTCTGCTCGCAATAATAGGAAGACATTAATTGCCGAAGCGAGTTAGTCAGCGACTGCTTTTCGACGTTTCACCGTGTGCTCAGGCTGTAACGATTTAAACAAAAGAGGTCAGTACAGCTACAATTGATGAGGGATTTACACATCTTCTTGCGCTCCTCGGAAAGCAAAAACTGTGTAGGTGATACGTAGGTTCACGGAAAACGATGGGCTAAACTACTCTGAGGTACGACAGGAACGAATGCTGACATTAGTGGATTCAAATGGGTGTTCCTTTGAAAGTGAAAATCATTAAGTGAACACATTCGGTAAGTACACGAATGGTCAGCATCATCTTTCGATGTTTTTGGTGGATCTACAGGGTATAGGTAATCCACTGCCATTCATTTGATCGTTTTTGATGAAACATCTCACAACTTAAAGACACAGATCAGTGTCCAAAAGTTGTATATCAGTCTCAACAGTAGAACTGTATCATTTTACTGTATCAGACGGATAGTTCTTTTTCTAAGAACGAGTTCCCAAACGATCGGTCTGGGTTCCAGAGAAATGTAGGAACACATGAGGCAATACTGACCCCACGACTTGTCATTGAAGATAAAGATGAATAAAGGCAAAGCTACATTTATAGCACTTGTGGGTTAGAGAAAGCTTTTGACAATGTATGCTGTACTACACTCTCTGTAATTCTGAAGATAAAAAGCTCCGTCCGAAAACAGAAACCACGCTGCAATTATGAGAATCCAAGAGCATCATGGTTGTCAAGGGAGTGTGATGGGGTTGTATCCTGTCCATTTTATCTGTACATTGAGCAAGATGTAAAGGAAACCAAAGGGAAATTTGGAAAGGGAGTAAGATGATTTATTAATGTTCAGGGAGATGCTGTTTGCCAATGGCGTTGTACTTCTCTCAGACACGGCTAAGAACTTGGAAGAACAGTAGAATGGAGTGGATAGTGTCTTGAAAACAGACTGTAAGATGAACCACTATAAAAGTAAAACAAGGATAATCGAATGTAGTCGAAGCAAACCAGGTATTGTTGAGGGAACAAAATCGAAAAATAGCAGTTGAGTTTTGTTATTTGGGGTGGAAAGTAACTGATGATGACCGAAGCAGGAAAGATATAAAACGCAGACTGGCAATAGCAAAAAAAAGCGTATCTGAAAACGTAGGCTTTGTTCACGTCAAATATCAGTTTAGATGTTCGGAAGTCTTTTCTGTAAGTATTTGTCTGGAGGGTAGCCTAGCATGAAAATGAAATGTGGACTATAACCAATAGAGACATAAAGATAACAGAATATGCATGTGATACACTTGTATGAAAGAACATACCTCTGACACCACGCCTGTGCATTAACACATGATGGACGCAGATCATACCAAAACATCGCTCAGTACATCGTCCGAGACAGGTGAATCACCACCACCACAAACAACAATGTCACCGCCCCCGAGACACCCGACGCACACCAGAGCTGGACGTCGAATAAAATTCAAGTATCAAGATATCCCTGGGTCTCCGCACTTTAAGGGGGGAGGGGGGGGCTGTGTGGCACTGATATTTTTCATGTCTGGTGCAAAGTGAGATCAAAAGTGCGCGAGAGTTTTTTTTGGTCATGTGTTGTTTTTTATCTTAGCCGTAAGACTATAGGATCTCCTAGTTTTTGTCACTTCTCTGTTGTTTTTAATTTCCTTCTCATTGTGAGTTTTCACGAATAAATATTTTTTCGTTAACTCATTATACCGGACGGTTATGTAATTATTTGTTGTAGGCAAGTCGCCTACATAATTATATATATATATATATATATATATATATATATAAAATTAAGGCTAGGACGGCCAATGATTTCGCCCTCTTACGGGAATCGGCGAAATGCCGCAAGTAATGAGCATTATGGGCAAGGGGCACTAGGTTAGTAATGTTTGGATAAGCTGAGAATTTGAGTCTGACGGAGGCGTGCTACGGTAGCGCTTGTGGGTGCTGTGACCACTGTTTCTGGATAGCGCAGTAGTGAGTACATGCACCTACTAAGCAGAAGACGTGGGTTCGAATTCCACTCTGATACAAATTTTCAGCAATCTAAATCAATGCCCACTCGCAGCCATTGTCTGTAGCTCCTTTGTGTCTTAAAATTAAAGGAGTTTTTGAGACGTGGTGTAATAGAAAAATGAGGGAGTCCCAATTCTATATCAACACCTATTTTGATTCTTTGGACACCCAGAGGCTTACATTTTAATTGCACCACGATTTGGAATTATCTCACATATTGCGTGTCAAGAAAGAGGGAAAATTGAATCGTTTGGAACCTTAGGTATAATTTATTGACTAACACTGGCTTTGGACGAAGTCCTACGAGGAGCTGGATGTTACTTCTGCGATACTACAGAAACTCTTGACAGGAATGTAGCCACTGTACATGATTGCCGGCAGTGGTGGTCAGAGAATATCCGGTCGCAAGAAGACTGGGCTCCGGACGACTACGTGATTCTACCGAGAGGGAGGATCATCGCGCTCGGAGCATGACTTCGGCGCAGCGTACTGTATCCGCAGCAGCAGTCTGAGCAGTAGTTGACATCACAGGGACACACGAACTGTTGAAAATCGGTTACTTCAAGGAGAACTCCGAGCCAGTAACCCTATAGTGTGCATTCCACCGATTCAAACCACCGCCACTTGGGTATTGCCGGCCGCTGTGGCCGATCGGTTCTAGGCGCTTCAGTTCGGAACAGCGCTGCTGCTACGGTCACAGGTTCGAGTCCTGCCTCGGGCATGGACGTGTGTGTCGTCTTTAGGTTAGTTAGATTTAAGGGGCTCCGGAAAGGCTCAAAATCATGAAAAGTTCAATTTTTATTTTTTTGCGTTTTCTGAATCTGCAGACTATTACCTTTTAATAGATACATAATTTATTCAATTCCGAAGACTACAACTATTTGTAAATTTTTTTTTTGAAATGTGTTCTACATTGGCGTGACCCACTGTGGCGCTGTTAAACTGCTGTCAAATGGTGTTATTATTAACGTCCGTGTTCATCAGGTACATTTTAGTGATGTGAGATAAAGCATGTGTTGTGGCTAACCTGTGATGGTTCAGTATATATCGCTGGTGTGATTGTCGATTGTTTCATGTTTATTTACTCTGTCGTTATCTCGAAAATATTCGTAATTAATTCTGTTTCTTGAGTCTCTGTTTTGTTGAAGTATAATAATGAGTAAAATTAAAGTTATTAGAAATCCTCTGAAGGCTTTTAAGAAAAGGAGAAATGTTGGAAAGCCAAAGGTATGTGTTATTACCGTAAACAATAAAGACGATAACCAAGTGAGTGAACCTAACCTCTCAAGTACACCTGCCCATAGCAGTCAAAGTGGGAAAGAAAATACTTCACAGAAGAAGCTTGGTTCAATGAGTGAAAACTATGAATGTTTTATGGGCGAATCGGATGTGAATGAAACATTTGATATGTCGGTTCTCAAAGGAATTTTTTCAAACTGTGTAAGATGTATTCATTGTAGTGAAGTTGGTCTGGAACTCTCCATAATAAAGCACGTAGGACTTGCTAGTGAAATACAACTGAAATGTGATAGGTGTTCATACATGACCACCTTTTGGAACAGTGTTGCAGTAACTGCAACTGAAGAAAATGGTAGCAAAATCTACGAACACAACAACGAGCGATGCTTGCTCTAGACAAGGAACGCCTTCGGGCTGCAGACAGGGCTGTAAAGAGTCTAGAAATACAAGCAAGAGTAAACAGGAGGAGGAGCAAGAGGAAGCTGGAGGAGGAGTTTGCAGAGGATGAAGATAATCCATCCTATGGACCTGGAATGCACTAAAAAGTTAATCCAATCTTTGTCGCTCGATTCCCAAAACTTTCATTTTCTCATACTAATTACATGTTTTCTAAGGATCTTCCAAACATATTTGTTTCTAACTTTCAGTATATGTTACACAGTACCTTCTGCATAATTTAACACAGCCTTTTTCCAAAAAAACTGTATATTTTTTAATATATAAATAAAAAATTGCAAAAAAATGTTGTGAATTTTCATTACAATTGAAAAAAATCATCTTTAATAACTGAACTAAAATTTTGTAAAATCCCTGTGTTAAGTTGTAGCCCATATTCCAATAAATAATTTGTAAAAAGTTCAACTTCCTATCTCAAATACTTTGTGAGGAAAGATGTAATTTATAAGCGTTATTTTAACATTGCCGGTATAGGGCGTTCCGGACCCCCTTAAGTAGTTCTAAGTCTAGGGGACTGATTTCCTCAGAGGTTAAATCCAATAGTGCTTAGAGCCATTTGAGCCATTTGCGAATTTATTGATGTCAAGCGAGAGCTCGTTGGAGGATGGGGTGGGTATCTGTTGTGTTTTCTGATGAAAGCTGGTTCTGCCCCGGTGGCAGTGATAGCCGTTTATTGGTTACAACGAGGCCATCTGAGGGCCTCCAACCAACCTGTTTGCGTGCTAGATACACTGAAACAACAGTTGCAGCTATGGTCTAGGATGCGATTTCGTATGACAGATGGAGCACTCGTGGCTGTCCCACGCACCGTAGCAAATTTGTACGTCAATGTGGTGATTCGCGCTGTTGTGCTGCCATTCATGAACAGCATTCCAGGGGTGTTTTCCAACAGGGTAACGCTCGTCCACATACCTCTGTTGTAACGCACCATATTCTACCCTGAGTAAACATGTTGCCTTGGCCTGCTTGATCACCAGATCTGTCTTCAACCAAGCGCTTATTTGCTTTAACCGTCCCTGTATTGGCCGAGTAAGTGCAACAGGCATGGAATCATATCCCACGAACTGACATCCAGCACCCGTACAACACAATGCATCCATGTTTACCTGCCTACATTAACATTCTGAATGTTACACCGGTTATTAATGTACCAGCGTATCTTATTTGCAATGGCTTATTTCGCTCTGACGTTCACCTGTGAGCCGGCTGTGGTAGCCGAGCGGTTCTAGGCGCTTCAGTCCGGAATCGCGCGACTGCTACGGTTGCAGGTTTGAATCCTGCCTGGGGCATGAATGTGTGTAATGTCCTTAGGTTAGTTAGGTTTAAGTAGTTCTCAGTTCTAGGGGACTGATGACCTCCGATGTTAAGTCCCATAGTGCTCAGAGCCATTTGAACCTTTTTTTCTTTTTTTGAGTTTATCACTTAAATATGACACATAAATAAATGTATTCCAGAACTCTCATTACTCTACATTGATAATATTTTGGTGCTGCGATTTTTTCCTTCAGTGTATCAAAACACAACGTAGTTCCACTGGAACTATTGTGTGCGCTTCACTTATCCAGAACTGTGAATACGGTTTACAGTAACAGAAATGGTTCAAATGGCTCTGAGCACTATGGGACTTAACATCTGAGGTCATCAGTCCCTTACAACTTAGAGCTCCTTAAACCTAACTAACCTAAGGACATCACACACATCCATACCTGAGGCAGGATTCGAATCTGCGACCATAGCAGTTGCGCGGTTCCGGACTGAAGCGCCTAGAGCCGCTCGGTCGCCGCGGCCGGCTACCGTAACAGTTGTAGATGTTTACTCAATGCCGTATCTATGAACAGTCGACAGAAGAATGAGTCCTCACTTCCTTAGAGCATTCTGTAAGTCGTTGGTAATAGCGAAGAGCTTGCAGGATACATAAAAGTTTTCTGAATTTGGTACCGCGTCATAATGTAAAAACTAGTGCTGCTGGAGGAAAACCAACGCTTCGGCCACGATTGCAGCGGCCTTCTTCTAGGTCTAATGGTGTAATGGTTGGTTTTTCTCCAGCAGCAGTAGTTTTTACATTATGACCCGGAACCAAACCCAAAAAACTTTTATGTGGACTGACTCTGGCCGCGGAAGCCTACGCAATTATATTAGCTTACAGGATGCTCAAATTTCAAATGTGTGTGAATTCCTAAGGGACCAAACTGCTTAGGTCATCGGTCCCTTGGCTTACACACTGCTTAAACTAACCTATGCTAAGAACAACACAAACACCCGTGCCCGAACGAGGACTCGAATCTCCGGTGGGAGGGAGGTTACGGGAGAAGAGTTATGTTTGACAGTAGCGAAGATGATCAAATGCTAACAGCTCTTAAGCTATGCAGTTTAGAGGCCATGTTTCTTGTACAGTTTTGCCTTGTTTTTGAGAACCATTGCTCTGAATATGGAATACCTTTTGCTTCCCACACAGTGTACATGAGTGTGTTACGAGAAGCGCGTTGTTACAAGATTTAGGAATAATTTGGTAACACCATTTGGTGTTTGGTAGCTGACCAGATAGGTCATTCGTAGCCGTGCTGCCACTCTGCATGCTGACGCCCCGGCGCCAGGAGGAAAGCGACTCGGGGTGGGCGTGTTTGCCGCGGAGCCAAGGTCTGTGGCGGGAGGTAGTGCGGCCGGGGCTCACGCGCATGCGCACGCGCACGCCGCTGACGCGTCCCCGTTCGGGAGCGGCACGTGGAGGCGCAGCCGCGGGCCCGGCCGCACGTGCACGTGACGTCAGCGCGACGCCCTGCGCTGTTGCCGCCGGCGGACGGCCGCGAGGTCGCTCTCTGTTCAGTGCGGCCGCGAGGGCGCACTGGAGGGAGCGACACCACTACTGGCTTGCACTGCAGTGCCGCAGAACCACGTGCATGAACTAATTCGTGACTTTGGAAAGGCGTTTAATTCAGTACGCCAGTTGTTGCTGTTGTGGTCTTCAGTCCTGAGACTGGTTTGATGCAGCTCTCCATCCTACTCTATCCTGTGCAAGCTTCTTCATCTCCCAGTACCTAGTGCAGCCTACATCCTTCTGAATCTGCTTAGTGTATTCATCTCTTGGTCTCCCTCTACGATTTTACCCTCCACGCTGCCCTCCAATACTAAACTGGTGATCCCTTGATGCCTAAGAACATGTCCTACCAACCGATCCCTTCTTATAGTCAAGTTGTGCCACAAACTTCTCTTCTCCACAATCCAATTCAATACTTCCTCATTAGTTATGTGATCTACCCATCTAATCTTCAGCATTCTTCTGTAGCACCACATTTCGAAAGCTTCTATTCTCTTCTTGTCCAAACTATTTATCGTCCATGTTTCACTTCCACACATGGCTACATTCCATACAAATACTTTCAGAAACGACTTCCTGACACTTAAATCTATTCTCGATGTTAACAAATTTCTCTTCTTCAGAAACGCTTTCCTTGCCATTGCCAGCCTAAATTTTATATCCTCTACTTCGACCATCATCAGTTGTTTTGGTCCCCAAATAGCAAAACTCATTTACTACTTTAAGTGTCTCGTTTCCTTATCTAATTCCCTCAGCATCATCTGACTTAATTCGACTACATTCAATTATCCTCGTTTTCCTTTAGTTGATGTTCATCTTATATCCTCCGTTCTAGACACTGTCCATTCCGTTCAACTGATCTTCCAAGTCCTTTGCTGTCTCTGACAGAATTACGATGTCATCGGAGAACCTCAAAGTTTTTATTTCTTCTCCATGGATGTTAATATCTACTCCGAATTTTTCTTTTGTTTCCTTCACTGCTTGCTCAATATACAGATTGAATAACATCGGGGAGGGACTACAACCCTGTCTCACTCCCTTCCCAACCACTGCTTCCCTTTGATGCCCCTCAACTCTTATAACTGCCATCTGGTTTCTGTACAAATTGTAAATAGCCTTTCGCTCCCTGTATTTTAACCCTGCCACCTTCAGAATTTGAAAGAGAGTATTCCAGTCAACATCGTCAAAAGCTTTCTCTAAGTCTACAAACGCTAGAAACATAGGTTTGCCTTTCCTTAATCTAGCTTCTAAGATAAGTCATGAGGTCAGTATTGCCTCACGTGTTCCAATATTTCTGTGGAATCCAAACTGATCTTCCCAGGGGTCGGCTTCTACTAGTTTTTCCATTCGTCTGTAAAGAATTGGCGTTAGTATTTTGCCTCAGTAACTCAGATAAAAAAGCGATGTACGTACCGCATCCGCAATCCCTTTTTGCATCCGCATACTCCTTAGGGACCTCTGTGCATTTTAAAATATTGTCAAACATTTTAACCCGTCCCGTACGCTGCAGCTCTGACAGTTAGTTTGCGCTTGGCACGAAATTTTGTCTGCTGACCACGAAATCCACATTTTGTAGACTGAGGACGTAGAGGTCGATCACGACCACAGTTTAATACGTAGATACTTCACAAAGTTACACATTTTGTCCCACGCTAAGACCACTGCGCGACAGGAACGGCGCATTGTTAGAAGAGAATATATGTTGCAAGTTTCCTGCCGACGCAGGTCTTTTACGGTGCGGGTAACAGGTGCATCACAGTCTGCGAATGAAACGAGGCAGCAAGCTGCAGACGTTTTACATACGTGAATTATACGGAACAACACGACTCTTGTGGACAAAACGTGTAAACTGGAAACAGATACACCGTGGAACTCTGGCGTTACATGGACCACATGCAGACGCAGTGAAATGGTGCCATTAATTTGGCAAAAGGCCGCAAAAGGTTGGTCGAGAAGTCCAGATCTTCACTATGTGGTTTCCGTCTTCGCTGCAAACTCGAGAACGTATGGGGGGAAAAGAGATTTTCCAAATGGTTAAAATGGCTCTGAGCACTATGGGTTCAACATCTGAGGTCATCAGTCCCCTAGACTTACAACTACTTAAACCTAACTAACCTAAGGACATCACACACACGGTTCTAGGTGCTACAGTCTGGAGCCGCGCGACCGCTACGGTCGCAGGTTCGAATCCTGCCTCAGGCATGGGTGTGTGTGATGTCCTTAGGTTAGTTAGGTTTAAGTAGTTCTAGGGGACTGATGACCTCAGAAGTTAAGTCCCATAGCGCTCAGAGCCATTTGACATCACACACATCCATGCCCGAGGCAGGATTCGAACCTGTTACCGTAGCAGCAGCGCGGTTCCGGACTGAAGCGCCTACAACCGCTAGACTACAACGACCGGCCGAGATTTTCCAACGATGGGGATGTCAACACAGCGGTTTTTGAATGGCTCCGTAAGCAAGCAGCGTATTTATATCGCCGTAGAAAGGAACGATTTGTAGAAAGTTCCGACATTTGATGATACGGATATACTTGGTGACTAAGTTTAAAAATTGTGCCATAGATCTGTGTCACTTTGAAATGTAATGCAGAATTCAATACAAGTTATTTGGCCTACGATAATTATGTGCAACTTACTTTTCGAATTCCTCTCGCATGACAGCGAAACTTGGTAGATATTCTAATGAGCTAATGCGGAACTGATTTCCGCTGCGAAAAAATTAGTTTCAATTTTGGCCGCCAGGTGCAAATCTGGCGCCGTACAGTATATCGTCGACGTCTCCGATGGAGATATTGAACAAACCGTGTAGGTAGCGGTTAATAATAAAATTATTACTATGCCTTTCTCGCCTGCTTGACCTTTTGACCACGTAACATCGCTAATCCATTTCAAATTTCTGTCCTTCTTTCTTGCCTTCGCAGCGCGGGATTTGCACTTGGTGGTCAAAATTGAAACTAATTTTTTTCCATTTAAATCGGTTCCGCATTACTACAGTAAATTATCTGTAAAGTTTCTTTGTCAGACGATAATTGCAGGCCACTCTGGACCTCTGCGAGTTGCTGTACTTTAATTATACTGTCCTGTACAGTACAGTGAGTTACGTTCTTTGACATCTGCATCTACATTTATACTCCCCAAGCCACATTAAGAAGTATGGTAGACGGGAATTTGCGTACCACTGTAACTCACCGTTTTCATGTTCCAGTCGCGAATGGGTTGGCGGAAGAAGGCTTGCTGGTAAGACTCCGTGCCACAAATTTCTCTAATTTTACCTTCACGGTCGTTTCGTGAGATATGCGTTCCTTAAGCTCTAACTTTCTCTCGTAATTGCCGGAAGATATTTTGTGAAATTTCCTTCAGAATATTTGCCCACCGTTGGGAAGTTCTCGTTCTGCCGGCTGGTCACACAATATGCGTAGTGTTAGACGTTAACCGTATGGTTCGTTTAACAAATGAAAGTTAATTCACCAAAAGTTAATTCATGTCACCGTGCAACACTGCCCAATGTAAGCTGTGTAGCGTTATGCGCTTGCTAATAATTTAAGAAAGCCGTTGATAGCATCATAGATTTTACAACGAACAAATATTATTGTTTTGTGAACCACTAAAAGGAAAATTAGAAAAGTGCCTCGTCACTATCTTTAGCCATTGCAGACGTCAACAATCAATACACACTCTTATACGAATGTGTGGCGTCCGTTCCTTCGAACATGTCCGAAAGAAGAGACACCACGCATCCATAAAACTGATTCAACTAGGATGGCAATGGATCTACCTCCTTCAGTGCGAATGCACAATTACCGTCTGACCGCCTGCGGGGATATCGAGCAAGGAGGCGCAGAGGTTAGCACAGTGGACTCCCATTCCGGAGGACGACGCTTCAAACCCGTGTCCCCCCATCCTGATTTACGTTCTCCGTGATTTCTCTAAATCGCTTCAGGCGAATTCCGGGATGGTTCCTTTGAAAGGGCCCAGCCGACTTCCTTTCTCATCCTTCCCTAATCCGATGGTCCCCTCCCCCAAATCAAGCGTGCATGGAAGAAGTGGATAGGGACTGCAGATATTTGGCGCTCTGTGGAATAAGGATCGGCCGTGAGGTGTGCCAAAATAGTCCGCTCAGTAGCCATAACACTGTGTACGGGATGGCACAGTGGTTAGCAAACCTGATTAGTAAGCAGGATATCCCGGGTTCGAATCTCAATCAGGTACACATTTTCACTCGTCGCCGCTGATTCCGCGTAATGTCCTGATGCAGCCAACATCGGTAATCCATGTCCTTCCTCTACCCCCTCCCCGTCCATCTTCAATTTACATGTAACTTACACACTCTCTAGGAAACTGCGTATTCAAAACAATATAGCAGCAATCTGAATTGGTAATAATAATGACTAAAATAATAACAATCATTATCATCGGTTGCTTTTAATGTTCGGCTAGACAGAAATCATAATACTCAAACTGCCGTTTAACTTTCAGGACAGGGAACTGTGTTTGGTCTCTTGCCGTCCATATTGTACATTGAGAGGCACCCACTTGCCTTTCTCATACTGTGGCATCAAGCAGTCAGGCCTGCAAGATGTGTGGTTTGCCAAGCGAGTGGAATCTTCCTTAATTTATCGAGCAACATGAATTCTCGTATCTTACTATTTAGTTACAAATTATCCTCCTGTATGAATAATACGCAACGGAAACACGCATCTGACTATCAGTGATTTATAGAACTCTGACTGTACACTACGCACTGGCAATACCACATTTACCTTTTGTCTTTGATTTAACGGCATTTATATAAATTCGGGACATTACGATAACATACAATTTAATGAAAAAGGCCACCAATCTCTTTCTTTTCACTATTTGATTTATTCCTAAACACACAAATTCTACAACCTACAACAAAATCACATGAGAAATTCCGCCCAGTGGGCATGGCTTTACGTTAGTGAATCTCTATACTATGGTCTCGTAATCTATTTACCGCAACAGTGCACTCCCTGGATCGGATGGTGGATCTTTTATTATACCTCACACTTCGCCTCTCACAATAATCCTCACGAAACTTTCCTCCAGATCGAGCGATACAGAAGGAACAGGCATACCCACAAATCTTTCGAAACTACCTTGCTACTCCCATGCAAAACACACATACCCAAATTACAAGACATACACAACACAACAATATGAAATATTACACAAAGAACGGTTACAACTTCATCACTTTCCGCTTTCCCACTTCAATCAATATTTATCCCAGTTTCACACGACACTGCCCCACTTTGTAATTTCTACTTCCCTAATGTGAACTCTGGAGATAAACGCACGTCTTCCTGTGCAATGCAAGCCATGTGGCGTTGCTGGAAAAACGGCCGACTCACCTTGATTCTCTCTCAGAGTTTAAATTCAGCGTCACACGGAATGATATTTCTTAAATACTTCAACTTATGATACACACGCTATTTCTTAAATATTTCAGCTTATTGTACACACGCTATTAATTCTTAAATATTCCAGCTTATTGTACACACGCTATTAATTCTTAAATATTTCAGCTTAAGCTCACGGAAGTATCTCAACTTATATCTACACGTGGGCTCTTTGTGACCGTTGGTTTACTACAATCCCCTTAAATTTACCTGCCTCACTTTGTAATTTTCCCCACAAAAGGTCCTGTGAAAGAGAAATTATTAATTCTAACTACTCTTAAATATTCCACATCCATACCATGCCTCCACTCTTTCATTCCGGAGCACAACAAAAAAACAGGTCTTTACAGCAGAAGGTTCAGCGGCAGAGTGCTGAAACATGGCCGTATTCTGATTCTCTCGCACCTCTCTCGAAGTGGGAGAAGCACCTTGCTACCTTATTGGTCAGCCACATTTCAGACGCTCAAAGCTCTGGTAACTTCCATCTCTTTGGTCTCACCAAAGGTAGCCAAAGGATCGACTCAAAGATGATCATATATTCCGATTCACTATCTGTGGTTAGCAGACGACCATACATTCATTCCTTTCACAGATCTCACCAAACTGGATGTAGGGATTTATTTTGAGGGAGTGCACATGTGATCAATTAAATAAATAAATTGTCATTCTTTCCCACACTGGTATCCGGCTTCGCTGTATTAATTGAAATTGAGTTACTTTTACACAAAAAATGTGTTGTTCTGACAAGAATTTCGTACCTATTTTCAATGTTGGGCGGTACTGTACCCTTTCACCACCGGCTACCCATGCAGAAAAAAATGGCACGGTACTATCCTTGCAATGCGAGGGTAGTTCCGAACATTTTTTTTAAGAAAACTGTATTAGAACAAACGTAGCAAATCATCAAAGTAACCAGGAGGAGACCTTAGCCCCTGGTGACCTCAAATAGACGACCAAATGTTGTTACTTTACGCAATTGGCAGTTGTTGCATTATTGTACTCTCCACAATCCGGAGTAACGTACACATACAAATTTACAACAATCTACATGACAAATAAAACATCACATCATAGAAATGAAAAAATAATCTTGAGATAAAATTTTGCTTTAGTTACTGGGATCTTCGTTATTTTTATGAGTAATCCAAATTTCAATAATTCTAAAACAAATAAAAAATACTTTCTCTGTTGTCACACATATAGACGACCAGAACTTGCATTTCGACTAGCCTTCGTTACACTTTAATGTGAAATGTCACCACTGTGATAATAAAAATAAGTGGCTTCAGTCAAAACACCAACAAGATTATTACTATGGACGACATCAAAATACATCAGTTAATTCCGATATTTGTTGTGCAATGCAAACTCTTGTCCCCTGTGACAATCTTACTGATCAATGCTACATGAACCGCTACGTTAGTATTACGCCACTTGCTTATAATTAGAGCATCATTGTACGAAATATTCTAATAAACATGCTACGTGAACTTGATAACCCAGAACAGACAAAAAACAAACACTAACTATTCTAAACACAAATGTTGATGAAATACAATTACACTTGCTGTCCCTTCAGGAATGTAACACATAAAAAAAACATTTACACAATTACAAATACATTATTTCCTATCTTGCGAGTCACACGGAAACCTTTCATTCTGTGATTTTCTTGTGGTCAAAAAGTTGCTGATAGTTTTCCTAGAACCACTGTCTCGGTGTCAAAGCTCTCCCATGGTTACCCGGACGAAAGTCTTTGAGTCACTCAAATCGGCATTTTGAACACGCACTGGACAGCAAACTGTATCTCACATTAAACACAAATGTCATAGTCACTGTCAGAGTACCATCCACACGAATCTGTTCGTCCAAAAAAATGGCCCTACAACTACTATTACCCACGGTTCTGTCCTTTCAGTTCATGGTGTAATTAAAAGTCGTAAGTTTCAACAAACAGCACTTATTCCCGCACCAGTTCAAGAAATGTCTCCTACTACAGACGCAAATGTCAATGTCCCACTCTAGTTTCTTGCCTTCATACAATAATTGTTCACCAAACGACAACTGTCCTCTAAGTATACCAAGTGTCCCACGTGCAATTCACAAAGCACACTTAACAAGTCACTGCCAAAAGTTTATGGATCCCACCATTCAGTGGTCAAGACAAAACAAAACGATCGTCCTGTCTGCTAAAGACAAAATCTTTTCTACCACTCACAACGTGGAAACACCAGTCCTTCACTTTCCACATTATGGAAAGTCGCAGTCATCTTGTTTCACGGCTCCACAGTCCAGTACTAGTTATTAGCTGCTGGTAAAAAAAATGCTCGCCGGGCTCTGCCGCGCCTCGTCCATTCTCCAGTAGCGCCGCTGCGCGCGCCGTTGAGCAGAAGAAACCACCCGCTGTTGCCTCCGCGGGATACCTTCCCCAGTCGTAAGGGTGGCGGAACTCATGAATGGCCAGTGGTACGTGCGTGTCGCCCCAGGCCGTTGACCTGCTGTAGCGGGCGCGTGGAGTGTACCCCGTCCGACAGTGGAGTGGGGAGTGCCGCGGCTCTGTCGCCTGTCGCCATGGCATCGTCAGCTCGGCCCGCTAGCGGTATGGGCGTTACGACACCCAATCAGTTAGCCTTCCGTGCATCTCGCAACATTACAGACAAAAGGAAATTCTTACATTAAAATTATACACCCTAGTTTTCTACACATACAACATCAACATTTATCTCTTTTCTATAGACAGCCCACACTCGTTCTATTCATTGTACCTGTCGTCCCTCATACAAAACATGAAAGTGTAAAAAAAAACAAAAGGAATAATAAACAATCTATACAGCTCATAATTACAATATCAAATAGTAGGCTACTCTAACATCCTATCACAGTGAAAATATTAGAAACTTTATCCTAAAACTACAATATACAATGAACTTTTGTGCTTGTGACACACTGAAATTAATACCCCTTGAAAGTGTTCTAACAAAAAAATAAGAAATAATCTACACAGCTCACAATTACCTACCACTGGTTATTAAATATTAAACTACTTTAACATCCTAACACAACAAACATTTTAGAAACTGTTGACTCTAAATCTACAACATACAATGCACCTTTGTGCTTGTGACAGATTGAAATTAATACCACTTGAAAGTGTTCTAACAAAAAAAATAAGAAATAATCTATACAGCTCACAATTACCTACCACAGGTTATTAAATATTAAACTACTTTAACCTCCTAACATAATAAACATTTTAGAAACTGGTGACTCTAAATCTATAACATACAATGCACCTTTGTGCTTGTGACAGATTGAAATTAGTATCTCTTTATACATTTTACATTTTATTATATATAACAACATTTCTAGGACATGTATGAACCATCCGCATGATGTCAAATCCTGACCTACCATCGAGGTTCATCCAAATCAAACAATACACAATAATGTTTTAGTTACAGATCGGTAGCATCTCCTTTACAGGAGTGTGCGCATTGATCACACTACTCTACGACTCTCACTCACCAGACATCACATTTTCCTTCTCATTCAATCCATTAATACACTAACAGAATAGGTCTAGAAGTCAGCTAACCTTAACACCACCACACTCACGACAACATACCATACCTTTGCTCCCTTATACTCATAACACCACCACACTCACGACAATATACCATACCTTTGCTCCCTTATACTCATAACACATAACACATGAAGCTGTTTCAGAGATAGCATTCCAGTCTCCGAATTCGTCCTTTCACTCTGGCACCTCTCTCCATCGGCTTACCTCCGCATTCGCTTTACCCATTAATCATTCTGCTAAACACCAACTTAGAATTGCGACATTTCATCTAAGAACAAAAAATACACAAATTAATCAACCTGCAAAATAACTGTACACATTCTTGGTACCGTTTTGATTGGTTATACTGGTACCAGGCTTCAACAACAACAAAAAATATTATTTTTTTTTTGCCCAATCGCAAATGTTATGCTAAGAATTAGAGCTTACACTTATATTACATCTTACGTCAGTGTTCCACAACGTTCACCATCTGGATCTCATACTCCCTTTATGTCCTTTCACATTGTGCAGTTGTCCTCATCTCTTCATTCGTATTTCGGCTCTCCGTCCGTCCATTACTCCATCATTTCCTGGTCTTCCTTCGCCATTCGCATCAATCTCTATTGCAGCATACACAGGTCTCTCTGTAACATACATCTAAGACATCTCCACATTATTCAGTTCTACTCACCTTTATTTACCACTATTTCATCACGTCGAATCTCTATTTATTAATCACACTGCTTCACGTCGCTTATTCCCTTACCTATCACCTTTATCCACTACTATTTATCACGTCGCTTCTCTATCTACCATCTTTATTCACTCATAAATCATCACGTCGTTTCTGCTTGATCCTTATTCATACGACAAAAAATACGTACATACACCACTCTGTCGACTCCTGTTCATGGCTCATCTGACCAGTCTATTCCGTCATACTTCCTGACATCCCGCCTGAAAATTCTTATGTTCGATTTGACTCTGCACAACGTTACACACCACAAATAAATACACTGACTATCTACCATAAATTGCCTACTTTGGATCTATCCTTAACTTTTCCATAATTTGATGTTAGAAATGTGATGAAACCCACGAGATTGTTTTCCCTTGATCGTCTCAATCAGTACAGCATTTTCATGGACAATCCGCCTCACTCTGAATGGTCCACTATACAGAATTTGCTAGTTAGGAATCTAAGCTTACATGAAAATTAAATGTATGCAGAGAATATACAAGCTGGGAGAAATGGGACAGCCCAAGTGTTAGTACTTTGGTGCTAGTGGCCTCTTTCCCTAACACCAGACTCCGAACATCCATACGCAGCACCTCATAACTGTCGCTATAACAATGACATACTACCCATCAGATGGCAGCTAATCTAAAAACTTCGATCACAATGTTGACTTTTTTACATTACGTGTTAAGTACCTGCAATAGTCAAATCGCACTAATTAAACTGGACTTATTGGCATTATTACATAACATTTCAGCAACTGGTTTCTTTGAGGAAACAATCGTTTTACTTTACTGTTCGAAATAAAAAATTTGCAAATTTTGCTCTGAGAGACCAGCCTAACAGATTCCATTACTGGTGTTTTACTCTCTGATCAGAAGTATGGTATTTGCATTCCTACATATCAGTAGAGTATGTCTGCTACATAGACAATTTTCAGTGCCAGCTGCATGTGTTTTAAGGCAAGATGCTAAGGGCTGATATGTTGGATTTGTTTCTCCTATCCATCAATCTATTACGACAAGAAAGAAATACCAGGATTCCATGCTCTTCTGTCATTCTGATAGTTCCTGCCGTTCCTATCCTCGACACTATGTGACCTATGAGTCGTGTCTCCGTTCACAATGTTGCTCTCATTACCCAATTCTTGTAACAAGTGCCGGAGTGACGCGGAATCGTCTAAGCCTCTGCCTGCCATCACTATACCTCTGCGCAATTTCACTGGCAACTTCGTTATACAGATCTTAATGAACTCCCCAGGTTCGTATGTCACATCCAAATACCTATTTCCTCTCAGGATTTTCTGATAGCACGACACTGGATCTCTTATACCACCTTCGTTACAATTTGGCATCATCAATATGCTTTGCTTAACCTGGTCCTGCTTACTTTTCGACCAGAATTCATTTAAAAATTTGTCACAAAACATCTTGTAGCTACTACAGTCTTTAATAACTTCCTGCATTTTCGCTCTAGCCTCGTCCCTCAAATGGTTACACACAAACTTCATTTTTAGGAGCGGTCCCCACGATGAAGGTAATGAATCTTGAAATTGAGACAGCCACAGGCATGGATGTTGGTAATTATCAGGATCCGGAAAACAAGTGTACGTTTGTACCGACACGAAGTGTCTCCTACATTCTTCTTCCGCATTTATGTTTTCCGACCTTGGGCTATACCCAGTTGGGTTTGCCACCTGTTTTATCCGGCACAACCGTTCTTCTAACTCTCTGAGTTCGTCATCCTCTTTCTGCCTATTTTCGATTTTTGAATTTATCTCACTCTCCCTCCGCAGTCTACCTGGTGGTGTTTCACCTTCGCTTCTGCACGCTAATTGCAACTGTGCTAGTTCTTCCCTATGTTTCCTATTTGTTTCTAATTGTGCCTCTTTAAACTGTAATAGTGATTGTATCTCCTCCTGGTCGGCATAAACCTCTCGCTGCGTACTGTCAGAGCCTGTTTCGCCTCTTATACTGATCTTTTCTACATCTGCGCTAATCGTATTCATTCTGACCACTACCTCCGCAACTTCATCCCTGTGTTTATTTAGCGCCATTTCCTGCCGTGTGACTTGAGCTTCCACGCTGTCTAATGCCCCTTGTTTATCTGCAAGTAAGTCCTCCACTATCTCTTTGATTCGCTCATCCGGCCACACGCCCCTATGTTCTGTAATATCGCTTTCTATTGCACTTATTCGTACCTCCAAATTATTGGCCTTTTCTTTCACAGCATCACATTCTTGCTGCACCGCATCCAGATTCTTCTCCCCCTCATCTAACCGATTATTAACTGCGGACAGACGCTCATCGATAACTGTGTGTAGCTTCCTCATTGCCTCTTTATTTCCCTTATCAATTGCCTCCAATCTTTCCTTATTTGCTTCCAATCTCTCCTTAGTCTCCCTATCTCTCTCCTTAGCCTCCCTATCTCTCTCCTTATTATCTCTATTGATTGCTTCTAATCTTTCGTTAGTCTCCCTACTCATCGCTTGTAAAAACTGCAGTATCACATCGTTATTTCCTACTTTCGACGCGCTCACCTCGTTCGCCTGAGAAACCGTAGCTTCGCTAAGGGTAGCTGCACTTTCACCGCACACCTGGCCTAGTCTCGGCTCGCCCGCGTCGTCGGGAAAAGCCCGCGTTTGTGGACAAAGCCCGCCGCATAAAGGATCCCCTTGCAGCGGTCCACTGAACAATACAGCCCCTTCGGAGTGTTTGTCTTTCTCGCTTATTAACCCATGGTCAACAGTTACTTCCTGCTGCACTGCTTCGTCCACCCCAGAATCGCTATTCTCCATGGTGGCTACACCTTTTGACTGCGACCTAGTTACTACGGACATTACGCAAAAAAAAAAAAATTATGAAACGATCTTCCAGCCTTGTGCGATATAGCAATTAATTACATAAAATAAAATAAAAGATCCTCACCAATCCAGAAAGAATTTCCAAACAGAAAAAATTTTACTTCTTAGCGCTATCACAATACATTCCATAAAAAAAATCTTAACAGCAAACCCTAACAACAAAATATCCTAACAAAAACGATCCTGGCAAAGGAATCCTGGCAACAAATTAAATATCCTGGTAACAAAATTATCGTGGCAAAAAAACGGAATCCTGGCAACAAATTAAATATCCTGGTAACAAAATTATCGTGGCAAAAAAAAACGGAATCCTGGTAGGGTCGAAATTATGAGAGGCACCCACTTGCCTTTCTCATACTGTGGCATCAAGCAGTCAGGCCTGCAAGATGTGTGGTTTGCCAAGCGAGTGGAATCTTCCTTAATTTATCGAGCAACATGAATTCTCGTATCTTACTATTTAGTTACAAATTATCCTCCTGTATGAATAATACGCAACGGAAACACGCATCTGACTATCAGTGATTTATAGAACTCTGACTGTACACTACGCACTGGCAATACCACATTTACCTTTTGTCTTTGATTTAACGGCATTTATATAAATTCGGGACATTACGATAACATACAATTTAATGAAAAAGGCCACCAATCTCTTTCTTTTCACTATTTGATTTATTCCTAAACACACAAATTCTACAACCTACAACAAAATCACATGAGAAATTCCGCCCAGTGGGCATGGCTTTACGTTAGTGAATCTCTATACTATGGTCTCGTAATCTATTTACCGCAACAGTGCACTCCCTGGATCGGATGGTGGATCTTTTATTATACCTCACACTTCGCCTCTCACAATAATCCTCACGAAACTTTCCTCCAGATCGAGCGATACAGAAGGAACAGGCATACCCACAAATCTTTCGAAACTACCTTGCTACTCCCATGCAAAACACACATACCCAAATTACAAGACATACACAACACAACAATATGAAATATTACACAAAGAACGGTTACAACTTCATCACTTTCCGCTTTCCCACTTCAATCAATATTTATCCCAGTTTCACACGACACTGCCCCACTTTGTAATTTCTACTTCCCTAATGTGAACTCTGGAGATAAACGCACGTCTTCCTGTGCAATGCAAGCCATGTGGCGTTGCTGGAAAAACGGCCGACTCACCTTGATTCTCTCTCAGAGTTTAAATTCAGCGTCACACGGAATGATATTTCTTAAATACTTCAACTTATGATACACACGCTATTTCTTAAATATTTCAGCTTATTGTACACACGCTATTAATTCTTAAATATTCCAGCTTATTGTACACACGCTATTAATTCTTAAATATTTCAGCTTAAGCTCACGGAAGTATCTCAACTTATATCTACACGTGGGCTCTTTGTGACCGTTGGTTTACTACAATCCCCTTAAATTTACCTGCCTCACTTTGTAATTTTCCCCACAAAAGGTCCTGTGAAAGAGAAATTATTAATTCTAACTACTCTTAAATATTCCACATCCATACCATGCCTCCACTCTTTCATTCCGGAGCACAACAAAAAAACAGGTCTTTACAGCAGAAGGTTCAGCGGCAGAGTGCTGAAACATGGCCGTATTCTGATTCTCTCGCACCTCTCTCGAAGTGGGAGAAGCACCTTGCTACCTTATTGGTCAGCCACATTTCAGACGCTCAAAGCTCTGGTAACTTCCATCTCTTTGGTCTCACCAAAGGTAGCCAAAGGATCGACTCAAAGATGATCATATATTCCGATTCACTATCTGTGGTTAGCAGACGACCATACATTCATTCCTTTCACAGATCTCACCAAACTGGATGTAGGGATTTATTTTGAGGGAGTGCACATGTGATCAATTAAATAAATAAATTGTCATTCTTTCCCACACTGGTATCCGGCTTCGCTGTATTAATTGAAATTGAGTTACTTTTACACAAAAAATGTGTTGTTCTGACAAGAATTTCGTACCTATTTTCAATGTTGGGCGGTACTGTACCCTTTCAACATCAGTGACACAGCATACAATATTGACAGAAAGATTATACTTTTTGAATACGATGCTGCAATCTGTAATGAAGTACAGTCTGAAAAATGAGCTACTCATCTTTTCAAAAAAAAAAGAGGCTCTGAGCACTATGGGAATTAGCTTCTGAGGTCATCAGTCCCCTAGAAGTTAGAACTACTTAAACCTAACTAACCTAAGGACATCACACACATCTATGCCCGAGGCAGGATTCGAACCTGCGACCGTAGCGGTCGCGCGGTTCCAGACTGTAGCGCCTAGAACCGCTCGGCCGCTCCGGCTGCCTCATCTTTTCAGCCCGATCTTGATAAGATTTCAAATTTGTACATGCATAGACAACTTCCTTTAATTATTCAGATATGTAACACTGTAAACATCACAAAACTGAAATTCGTAATATCTTGTGACTACATCAATAAGTCACAATTGCAGCACGTCAACTCATACGTATATCTGCGCGTAACAATTTGTGTGGATATGAAATGGAACTATCATATAGGTGCAGTCGAGGGAAAAGAAGAAGACAGTTATTGGAAGTATACAAAGAATACTCCCAGAAACTTCATAAACTAGGTCTGGCAGACGCTAAAATTTAGAAGCCAACTGACTAGTAAAAGCTTACTTGTGAAGTTTCAAAAACCAGCATTAACTGAAGAATAAAGAGATCTACCTCAACTCCCTACAAAACGCTCCCGAAGGGGCCGTGAAGACTAGGTTAGACTAACTGCAGACCGCACGGAGGTTTCAAATGTCAAAAAGTGTGTGAATCCCTGGGGGACCAAACTTCTGAGGTCATCGGTCCCTAGACTTACACACTACTTAAACTAACTTATGCTAAGAATGCTGAAGATTAGATGGGCAGATCACATAACTAATGAGGAGGTATTGAATAGAATTGGATAGAAGAGAAGTTTGTGGCACAACTTTACTGGAAGAAGGGATCGGTTGGCAGGGCATATTCTGAGACATCAAGGGATCACCAATTTCGTATTGGACGGAAGCGTGGAGGGTAAAAATCGTAGAGGGAGACCAATAGATGAATACACTAAACAGATTCAGAAGGATGTGGGTTGCAGTAGGTACTGGGAGATGAAGAAGCTTGCACTGGATAGAGTAGCATGGAGAGCTGCATCAAACCAGTCTCAGGACTGAAGACCACAACAACAACAACAACAACATGGTAAGAACAATACACACACCCATGCCCGAGGGAGGACTAGAACCTCCGGCGGGAGGAGCCGCGCAATCCGTGACATGGCGCCTCTGACCAAGCTGCCACTCTGCGCGAACACAGAGGTACCAAAGCAGTCATTCTCACAGCGCTCCATACACGGCTTAAACGGGAAGAATGGCTACTGTGTGGTATAGTGCTAAGCATCCTTTGCAATGCACTTTATATTGGATTGCAGAGTAGGTATTTAGATGCAGCTGTAGGGTTAGGATGTGTTTTACTTACTAAGCTCCAGTTCATAATTGTAAGAAGAGTTCCATCCGAGGTGGCTGAATGGTTATTTTACTGGACTCGCTTTCCAGAGCAGCGACGTTCAAATCACAGTCCGGCAATCCTTATTAAGGCTATCTATGATTTTCCAAATTTAATGAAGGGTAATCCCCGGATGCTTCCTTTGAAAATGACAGGAACGACATCCAGTGGCGTAAGTAGGCATGCCAGACTGGCCACGTTTGTGATGGGCGGCAGAAAAAAATGAACAAGGAGAAGGTATAGAGGGAGAGAGATGACGAAGAAGTAGGAACACAACAAGCAGACGAAGAAGGGAAACGATAGGAGGGCAGTAAAACTGAAAGAGGGCGAAGATGTACGAAAGAAAGTAATGAGGACTTTCGGATTGGACTGAGTTGAGCAACAGTTCCCTAAGGCCGGTCGCTGTGCCCGAGCGGTTCTCGGCGCTTCAGTCTGGAACCGCGCAACCGCTACGGTCGCAGGTTCGAATTCTGCCTCGGGCATGGATGTATATGATGTCCTTAGGTTAGTTAGGTTTAAGTAGTTCTAAGTTCTAGGGGACTGATGACCACAGATGTTAAGTCCCATAGCGCTCAGAGCCATTTGAACCAACCCTAAGAGCTACTACGTCTTCCTGGCTTGCGTCTTCTTTTGAGAGCCACTCTATTGCAAGTGAACCAGTGCCACGAACATGTAAAGAGTGTATTTTGCTCATGTTGTATTCTCCGTCACGGTTTCGCTTTGATCGACAATGAAACGATGAAAATAGAATGTGTCATACAAGAAGGAAATGAGTGAAATGTCTGCCTTCCTTAATTGCAAAAAAAATTATTCATTTAAAAAATCAATAAGCCGATTAAGAGGGAAGGGGGAAGTCCAGGTTTACTCCGGGCAGCCTTTAGCCAGGTTGCACCATTAAGAACTGAGAATACCCTAACCTATCTGGTACAAAAAAAATGGTTCAAATGGCTCTGAGCACTATGGGACTTAACATCTGAGGTCATCAGTCCCCTAGAACATAGAACTACTTAAACTTAACCAACCTAAGGATATCACACACATCCATGCCCGAGGCAGGATTCGAACCTGCGACCGTAGCGGTCGCACGATTCCAGACTGAAGCGCCTAGAACCACTCGGCCACACCGGCCGGCTATCCAGTACAGATCGAACCTTTTCCTGGTCTTGCCTTCCAAAATATGTTACTAATTTGTGTTTGTGTGTGTGTGTGTGTGTGTGTGTGTGTGTGTGTGTTGACGGAGAGAGAGAGCAAGAGAGAGGGGGGGGGGCAGAGAAGGTGGGGGGGAAACCGATGGAAGATCGATGATGCGCACGCTTCGTGTCAGGTGGGCCGGGAGTGGTCCCGTAACACTTTTAGGAGTAATGAACAACACAGCCGCATGACACCAACAGTGCAGCGCTGGCTAAACTAGTAAGACCTCTCCTCCCGCCTTCCCCTTCCGTGCCACCTCCCACCCCATCCCGCCTCCCGCTACCCATGCACGTGAGACAACCGCTTTCTTCGGCAGGAGAAAGTGAGGCACCACTTTCCTCTTCACTGTAGTTAAGTGGGCCGCCTGCTCAGCTGGTCGTAACCCCACTTAGGAGCAAACACGCGCCGTGCAGGGATTGTTCAGAAAACACGACCAAGTCCGCGGCAGACAACTGAGCGCACGCCGGCGTAATGAGGGTTTCTTCTCTGGCTCTCTCTGGCTTCTTGCAACATCAACTTCACCAAAGATATATACACTTCCTAGAGACCGCTATTTGTGGAATCTGAACTGTAGTTAGTTTCTTAACAAAACAATGGAAAAATTGGAAATTTGTGGTAAGGTCTCATGGGACCAAACTGCTGAGGTCATCAGCCCCTAAGCTTACACACAATCTATCTTAAGCTAACATACGCTAAGTACAACACAGACGCCCATGCCCGGGGGGAGCCGTCGGCACCGTGACAAGAAAGCTTAGGCCGCGCGGCTACCCTGCGCGGCAGAACAGTGGCAATTACCTTCTGTTGCTCCAAGATGTGACATCTCTTGGTATTTCAACAAAAGACCAATTGAGACCTACTTGCGAGGCAAACTGCGTAGATTGCAACCCTCCTTTCCTAATGGGGCTGACCCGTATCGAACAGGAACTCCAGATGATTGCTAACCGGCCAACCTGAGAGGGAGTTTGAGAGGTTCCAAACGCTGCTTTGGATACTTGTTTGTCTCTGAAACATAGTTCAGAAAACCATCAAAGCATGACTATATACAGAAAGAAATCTCGACGATTCCTTTAACAAGCTCCTATCTGATTAATGCTAGCAAAGAACACGACGTCTCATTTTTACTCTATTTCTTTCCGTGTTCATCCAGCCTTTGTAGTCATCTGTTCTTAATGTGAAATTTCTACTACTGGCCTTATGAAATCACCGTTAATTTGTACTAACTTCTTGTTGGTATGTTAGCACACATTTCTTCACATTATGTTAAGTTGGAATCACACACAAACACAAACAAGAGAAGGTAAAGCAACAAACAGTTCTCACGGCAAAAGTAGTCACAGTACTTGCACCATAGGCCGAGCGACTATGCCACACGGCTTAGGCCGCCTTGCCACGGTTGGCGCGGCTCCACTCCGTCGGAGATTCGAGTCCTCCCTCGGGCATGGGTGTGCGTACTGCCCTTAGCGTAAGTTAGTTTAAGTTGGATTAAGTAGTGTGTAAGCCTAGGGACCGATAACCTCAGCAGTTTGGTCCCATAGGAACTTACCACAAATTTCCAAATTTCTTCTACGGTTAACGTCAGATCACCGAAGTTAAGCGCTGTCGGGCGTGGCCGGCACTTGAATGGGTGACAATCCGGGCCGCTATGTGCTGTTGCCATTTTTCGTGGCCTCTTGATGTCAATTGAGGAGCTACTAGACCGAATGGTAGCGGCTCCGGTCACAGAAAACGATTATAACGACCGGGAGAGCGGTGTTCTGACCACGCGCCTCTCCCATCCGCATCCTTACTGAGGATGACACGGCGGTCGGATGGTCCCGATGGGCCACTTGTGGCCTGAAGACGAAGCGCTTTCTACCATAAATCTCAAGACCTTGCCAGATCAACAGTAGAGTGATTCAGGAAATCGACTTAACGAAAACAAAATTTGAAAACAAGAAAACCAAGAGATCTGGAGAATAGTGTGTGCCGAGTTTTCCTGTGTGAGACAAAACGCAGATTTTTGCAGGACAGACAAGAAAGTGAAAGGAAACATTTCATCTATATAGAAAATTATGGTGTGAACAGTTTCAAATCTGTATCATCTGTGGAAACAAAACAGTGTTATTACAGCAGAAAAGAATTTGGAAATTACGCATATATTATTTTGCAACTAAGAAAATTTGTCTGAATTTACAAACCCATTTTTATATACTTATTGTGGAAAAGAATCACAACACCTGACTTCCTAAGATGGAAGTAGTTAGATATTTTTACGCTGGTGTGCAAATTGTACTGCCGAAAATAATTTTCGCATGATTTGTCACCGCCAAGTAACGTAGTTCGATGAAACTTGGACCATACGTAGAAGGAAATGCTAAAATATAGTAGAGAAGGTAACTGAAATACGGAACGAGACGAGCAGAAATTACTCTTCTATTCAACGGTATTAATCACACTAAACACTGCGATTTATGGTGGTCCTCTGGACATTAAAAAAGGCGGGGTAGGGTTCTTAATAGGGTGTGTGGTCACCAAAGACAGCGATGCATGCTCGAGAATGTGTTGCCATGCTGACCACATGGTTGGTAAGATGTTCTTGTGGTAGAGCGTTCCATTCCTCCACCAGTGCGGTTGACAACTGCTGCCGGCCGGTGTGGCCGAGCGGTTCTAGGCGCTACAGTCTGGAACCGCGTGACCGCTACGGTCGCAGGTTCGAATCCTGCCTCGGGCATGGATATGTGTGATGTCCTTACGTTAGTTAGGTTTAAGTAGTTCTAAGTTCTAGGGGACTGGTGACCTCAGAAGTTAAGTCCCATAGTGCTCAGAGGCAATTGCACCATTTTTTGACAACTGCTAAATGCTCGTTGGTGCACGTCAAAGTGCTACAAATGTCTCCTCAGCGCATCCCATATGTGGTCGATGGGATTTAAGCAGGGGAACAGACCTGTCCATTCGCCGAAAATTCTCTCGTTCCAAGAGCTCCTCCACGTGAGCTGTTCGATACGGTCGCGCATTGTTATCTGGGAAAATGAAGTCAGGAGCGAATGCACCCCTGCAAAGACGGAAATGGCGGAGTAAGTATCACAGTGACGTTGACCGGTGAGTATACCATAACACCTGCACCACCGGAACGATACTGTTCGACAATGTTTCTGGGTGCATTGCACGTTCCCACTTCTCGCCATATGAGGGTACGCCCAGAATGATTACTCGGATTGAATCTGCCGTCATTCGGGAACAGCATGCGACCCCACTCCTCGCTGATCCAGCCCTCTATGCTCTTAGCATCATCGAAAACGGCACCGCCGATGTGCGGTTGCCAAAGGAACACAATGTACTTGTCGTCGGGCAAAGAGACTACCCGAATGAAGTCGCCGTGGCACTGTGAAGCGTGAGATTGCGTGCCTTGGAGTCCTAGTAAACGTGATATCAATTACGCTCGGTCTTTGACCTGGGCTCTTGCTTGCCTGTGGTTCGGAACGCGTCCCATGCAAGTGAAGCAATGTTGTGAGCAATAGCAAAATCCCGCGCCACTCTTCGAGCCTTTTCCACATTCCTGATGATTCTTCCCCGTGTAAAGTCATCCATATTTTGTGTCTGGGCCATGATGCGAGGAAGACCACCTCCAGCTTCGTACCCTTGCTGCCTGGAACACAATGTCATTGCCGGTTCCGTCAACTACCCCGTGTTGCGGGGCCAGCCCCATTTGACCCCAGAGTCGCGATGACCTCCGAGTTGTGACGTTGAGCGTTCTGTGAACGACGGGAAACACATGGAAACATTTTCCCGCACTCCCATTCATTTCCGCCGAGTAGTTCATATGTTATGTTACTTTATCTAGCTCGTCATTAAGTTTTGCAGAGCAGTGTGTACACACATCTTGCTACTTAGTTCTCGTAATTTGAATGATCTGTAAACTTCCCCGACCGCACGGGATTAGCCGAGCGGTCTCAGACGCAGCAGTCATGGACTGTGTGGCTGGTTCCGGTTGAGGTTCGAGTCCTCCCTCGAGCATGGGTGTGTGTGTTGGTCCTTAGGATGATTTAGGTTAAGTAGTAGGTTAAGTAGTGTATAAGCTTAGGAACTGATGGCCTTAGCAGTTAAGTCTCATAAGATTTCACACACTTTTTTTTTTTGTTAACTTCCCCTAGGACGTCTGGAAACGGTCTTGGTGGTGCAGAATCGCGTTGCCTTACTTCTCTATCAATTTTAAACTATTCACCATACTTACGATGTCAAGCAGAAGCAGCAGCATTCACATATACACTGATGAGCCAAAACTTCATGTCTGCCTTGTTGATAACGTGTTTGTCAACCCTTGGAACGCAGTACAGGTAGCGGTTCTGCGTGGTATATATTCGACAATGCGCTGGCAAGTGTTTGGAGGTATGTGGCGCCAGAAGTCTACGCACAGCTCGAGCAATTCCCGTAAATGACGGGGCCGGTGGTTTTTATGCGAGGCGCCGGCGCCCAGTAGCGTCCCAGATGTCTTCCATTTAGTTCAGCTCATGCTTACTTAATAGCCAAAACATCGGCTTGAGTTCACTAGGTGCTCCTCAAACGATTGTAGCACGAGTCTGGCCATGTAACGTGGACAGTTTTAGTGGTGGAAGATGTCAATACCGTCGGGGAAGATTTGATGCATGAAACGATGCAAGTGGCTGGCACTGATATACAGGTAGCTAAGGTGAATGTCACCCATAGCGTAACACTGCACCCTACAACTCTGCCGCCGTGGGGTGGTGCATGTTTCGGGAGCTTTCCGATAGAATAAAAGTGTATCCGGACACATCCATCATCTTTGTGTGACAATAAATGTGATTCGTCGGACCAGGCAACGCGTTTCCATTGATTCACTGTACAATCTCAATGATCCCGGGTCCAAAACAATCGTACTTGACGACGTCTTTAGTTTAATATGGGAGCACGTCGGAGTTGTCGGCTACAGAACCATTCGTTCAATAATGTGCGCTGAACGGTGTGCCCGGAACATTGCGTCTGCACCAGTAGATGAGTCGTTAGATCTGCTACAGATGGCAGATCCTGCTTTTCTCCGACCTCCACGTTCTGTGATGAGGCGTGGACATCCAACACGTTGCGCCTAGTCGTGGTTTCACCGCCCTCCTAACCACTCCCCATACATGCTCACGACAGTAGCACGCGGAAAACCGACGAGGTTCGCCGTTTCCGAGATGCTCGTTCCAAGTCGCCTGTCGATAACAGTCTGTCCTTTGTGAAAGTCATTTACATCAGTGCATTTCCCCATTTACGGCCCGTATCGTGACTAGAATGTTAACCTATTCGGTTTTTGGCTAATGGCTCTGAGCACTATGGGACTTAACAGCTGTGGTCATCAGTCCCCTAGAACTTTGAACTACTTAAACCTAACTAACCTAAAGACATCACACACATCCATGCCCGAGGCAGGATTCGAACCTGCGACCGTAGCAGTCGCGCGCTTCCGGACTGCGCGCCTAGAACCGCGAGACCACCGCGGCCGGCTATTCGGTTTTTATTTCTCTATGGGGGGCGGGGGAGGGGGCGGGGGTGGCAGCGGTACAAACAACCAGCTCTTCAGCCAGTATAGCGTAATACTAATGTAGATGCTAAAAACTAAAGAAAAAGACATATACTATGAATTTAAAAATAACCGAAAAGCTGACGTGAATGGGAGAAATATAAATAATAAAATGCTGGCTTAAGAATGTCTACTGAAATAAAAACAAAATTTATAACGAACATTAAGTATGCTCCAAAATTTCAGAAAACAGGTATTGCCCAAATAGAGATGGTAAGAAAATTTAAATATCTAGGGGAGATAATCCAAGAAAATGCCTTGGAAAAATCTGCAATTCAGGAAAGGTTGCATAAAATGGGGAGAGTATATGGTATTTCCAAAGACCTTTACATCAAAAGGTGCCTATCCAAAAATGCAAAAATAAGGAACTACAACACAGTAGTGAAGCCAGAATGAATATATGCAAACGAAAGCCTGGCATTAAACTATAACTTTGATAAATTAGAAGTACTAGAAAGGCGAATTATAATGAAAATATTAGGACCACAAAACACAGTAGAAGATTGGAAATTACAAAGTTATGCTGAAATATACCAAAATATAGAAAAGATTTCAAACGTTATGAGAAAGAAGACTCTTGTTTCTTGGACATTTGTTTCGAATGCAAGACAGTAGACCAACTAATAAGATTTTCAAATATTTGTAGGGTAAGAAGTCAACGAAGTAAAACAGGATTTAGAAAGAAACAACATAGAAATAGAAAATATAAACAGCAGAGAAGTCTTTCGGGAAAAAGTATCGGAAGTGGAAGGATTCCACGGCAGGGTAGCCAAAAGGACTGGTTCAAAATGGTCTGAAGACAAAAAGAAGAAACACAGTGTAAAGATGGATGAGAAGAAAAGAACAAAGAACGAAGAATTGAAATTGGAACGTGGGCCTCATATGACCTACTCGCAGTTTAAAAAAAATGCTGTCTTCATGACTCGTTTTAAAAACAGTGATAAAAATGTGAACAAACAGCACAGTTAAAAACACTTGAGAAACACCTGAACTCGAAAACAACTGAAAAAACGCTGGAAAAATACTGAACGCGACAGAAGAGCCACTGATCATTGAAAACGAAACAGCGAGGACTTTCACTATAACTGGAAAGGGCTCTGCCCCGGGACAGTGTATTATAGAGGAAAAAGAGGGTAGGAGGTATCGAGGCAGATAGCAGAGTGATAGTGATGAGGATGGCGGACAAGAAAGAAGTGGCGACAAAGACATGGTGGCTGTGGGAGAGAAGTAGAGAGGGGCAACTAGTATTGGGAACTGTCGACTGGAGGATAAAAGGATGTGGTGGGGCGACAGGGAAAGGGAAAAGGACGAGAGGTGGTAGTTACCCCATTCGTCTCTTCTCCGTTTACATGCTCTCCTCACTGCGTCATGTGCCCGCAAAGATACTAGCTGTCACTCAGTCTCACGGTGGACACTGGTCATAATATAGGGTGATTCTTGCAAAGAAGAAAACAGCAACCAATCGGTATTAATAATGCTATATATTTATACAAATAGGGACACTACCGGCTCCGAACTGAGAGGCTGCTCTTCAGACAGCTGTTCACCATCCGATCCTCCCCCTCCCCCACTTGAATTAATGATTAAAATTAATTATTTAAATTCTTTCTCTGCTGATTTTCAGAATATATACTTCGTCCTTCGTAACAGCACACTGAGGAAACAGGGTGGAAAGTTCAGAAATGTTGATTGATCAAAATAATTGGTACTTAGCTGATAAATTTCTTCTTAGTTTTTTTCTCGTGGTTCACGTCTAGGAGTCTTCTTTCTCGCTCTCCTGTAGAATACTCACAAAGTATTTGGATTTGCAAGAGTTCACGGGTTTGATCTCGTTGTATCAATTCTAATCGAAACAATGAACAAGTTTCAGTTTTCATTGTTTTGATATATTCATGAAATCATTTTACAAATTTTAAATGACACTTCTTCTTTGTGGTTCACATTGATAAAAAAATACTTTTTGGCAACAATCGTCCAACTTTGACGACATGCGGCCGTACACAACCTCTCTTCCAAGCAATTAACTTACTTTACCCACACATTGCCCATAGATTGTTAAATAAGAAGGTAACAACCAATTGGTCGAGGATTATTAAAGTCCTCCATGCTTATGTACCTCTCTGATACTTACATTCTTCAAAATAATCAAGATAATTTTTTATAAGAAATATTTACTGAAGTTATGACAATTGAAATAGGGTATCGCAAAATGCTTGATAAAACATTGTAATGTTGTTGCATTAATTTGTTGTGAAAGTGGTGTTGATATTCAAGACAATAAAAGCGGGTTAAAAGCTGTGAGCTATCTGGGGAAGTTAACCTTGCATTACTGAGCAACTGTTTCACCAGGTATCCAGTCTAGCTTACCAAATTCCCAACCACACTAACATTAATTATAATCTTTTAGTACACATCTTACAATATCCGGTGATATATATATATATATATATATATATATATATATATATATATATATATATAAACACAAATTAAATAAAAAGAAATAAATCAGTTCATATTTGGACATTTATTTTAACATTGATCATTGTTCCGTTAAAATTTCAGCATATTAAACTTGATTCATAACTAAACTGGTGCCATATTTAGGATTGTGAAAATGTGAGTTTGTAATCTTACGGAACATATCAAATATGGAGCCAAGATTGGGAGACTGCATACAACACTGCATTCATAAAATAACACACGAAGAACGTTGAAACACATGCAAGAGGAAATTAACCACAACCAACCGATTCAATTTTCACCCAAAGAAGTTAAGTTCGTAGCGCTATCCTGTCCGTCGTATAATTACCACACACTGGTATACTAAATTCATACTAACTCTCTGTGAAATCTTTCCGAAAAGAATAGCTGAGGGCTACTTTGATGATTACACCACATGCTTCACGTGGTCAACTTGGTTTAAACAAAGAGTGTAACTCCACAATAATTTTGATAATTAAAATAAATTACATCGAAACACAAATTACAAAAGAAAAACCTCGAACTGATTACAATCGTCTTACTATTAACCTGATGTGTCAAACAACTGTATAAGCGCGTGATACTGGTCTCACAAAGTACGCCCCACGTGGGATGAACATAAAGAAAAGTTGCTATATTGAAAAATATTGTCAAAACAAGACGTTATAATCTCACGCACATTCGCATTTAAGATTGATGATTTTAGTTAGAGTTACGGATCATCCACACGTGGTTCCACTTTACTCACAAAGTAGTGACAAAGCAACTACTGGAAGATATTCTGAACTTCAGACTCGAATTACACTGTGTTGCAATTTAAGATAACATAAGATATTTTAGAGCTAATCCTGAAATAAAGGTGATTAAATTTTCAGTTAGGCTGAACTTAAGAAATCCATTGTCCTACGGACGTAGGAGACACGCGCTTAGCCGGAGATCTTACCAGTTCAGACGCTCTCCGCAGACCGACTGCCTGGGCCCCTACCGAGGGTGCCTCACAAATACAAACGGAAGTGACCAGAGAGGCAGCTTCCTATGCCAACATGACATGGGACAGACAGGACCATACTAAGAATAGAAACCTCTCTGCTTTGAGAAAGCGTAGCTACCTGTTCCGACGTTGGTCCTACTGTTCTCTAGCAGACAGGCTTGTCTGCTACCATCAAGCATGCAACTAGAAATACATTTGCTCATTCATCCTCTCACACAGAAGGGGAGGGGGATGACAGTATCTTATCATATACAGTATATAAAAGAATGCGCATGTAAATTCCACATGAGACTGTGTGGCATGAATTACGTATAAACTGTGTTTTAAAGTGTAGTAGTGTGAAAGATCGTTCTTGTTTATGTGTAAAAGTAACACGTTCCACTACTCAGTCTCTTCCAGATAGAGTCAGAAACGCCATAGTAAATTTAGAATAGGAATTTATGCCGTAAATGACAACAGATTTAAGAAATTATCATGAAAGGAATCCAACAGAGACCTTTCAACATTTTGTGTCGGAAGTTTTACTTGGTGCATAGAACATGATGTAGACAGACCAGCTTCGTTACACATTTATGCACAAACACGTTTAATAATATTTACGTTGGTTTTCGAATCTGTATTCCCCCATGTCGTGATATATCTTTCTGTAATCGCCCTTTTCTCCGAATCTTAAGTTTTTAATTTTGGTTGTAAGGAATAAGATAAGCAAAACAGAGAATATGCGACTATATTGATGAGTGGGGGAACGAGAATCGGCGAAGCCTATGCTGTCGGCCTACCTTTGACGTCTTGATGCTTGACCGTGGAAAGATAACTAAAAGTTCTGCGTCACAACTGACCTTGTAATACAATGACGTTCAACGTTTTTGGAACGTGCATTACGCACTTAACGCGGCCGATGCATTGCTTCATCGTATTAAGACAACCAACAACGAATATTTGCTGATAGACACTAAAAAGAAATCAAGTGAGGAAGAGGAATAAATTAAATAATAAGTAGTAATTAAAGGGAATCTTCAAAACAATATAATTTTACACAATCAATATGTTAGTACACAACACCACCTTTTCGTCAATCCGAGCAGGAGGAAGGCTAGAAAACAAGATAGTAAAAGACGGCACTGAGACACTAGTATTTGTCCTTTTAAAACAGACCGAGAAGGAAATACAGTAAGAAATCCTATGAAACTTACAATATCGTTGACATCAGGAAGCTCAGGGTATAAAGTTAAATGTTGTGTTATACGTAGGATGGTGGTGCCGTCTAAAAAAACGCGCCATTTTGTTGTAATGCCAGGAAGATTCGTATCAGCGCACACTCCGCTGCAGTGTGAAAATCTCTTTCTGGAAACATCCCCCAGGCTGTGGCTAAGCCATGTCTCCGCTATATCCTTTATTTCAGGAGTGCAAGTTCTGCAAGGTTCGCAGGAGAGCTTCTGTAAAGTTTGGAAGGTAGGAGACGAGATACTGGCAGAAGTAAAGCTGTGAGTACCGGGCGTGAGTCGTGCTTCGGTAGCTCAGTTGGTAGAGTACTTGCCCGCGACAGGCAAACGTCCCGAGTTCGAGTCTCGGTCGGGCACATAGTTTTAATCTGCCAGGAAGTTTCATATCAGCGCACACTCCGCTGCAGAGTGAAAAATCTCATTTTGTTGTAATGTTGTTTGTTCGTCTTGACGAAATGGTTAAGAGTACCGGTGTATGAAGAACTTACTTGATTTATATGCATGCACACAGCATAGAGCACCACTTCCCCCCCCCCCCCTCCATACATACACACACACACACACACACACACACACACATCGAACAGGGCCGGCTGCTATGGCCGAGCGGTTCTAGGCGCTTCAGTCCGGAACCGCGCTGCTGCTACGGTCGCAGGTTCGAATTCAGCCTCGGGCATGTATGTGTGTGATGTCCTTGCGTTAGTTGGGTTTAAGTAGTTTTAAGTCTAAGGGACTGATGACCTCAGATGTTAAGTCCCATAGTGCTCAGAGCCATTTGAACCATTTTGAACACCGAAAAGTATTTGCCACCCCACTGCCCTCGGTCGTTAAGTGAAGGCCAACAGTCACTGCATTGTCCTTGGTGACAGGGAATAACTGAACTCTCGGCAAACTCTTGACACTGTGGATCTCGGAATATTGAATTTCCTAACGATTTCCGAAATAGAATGTCCCATTCGTCTAGCTTCAACTACCGCTCCGCGTTCAAAATCTGTTAATTCCCGTAGTGCGGCCACAGTCACGCCCGAAACCTTTTCATATAAACCTCCTGAGGACAAATGACAGCTCCGCCAATTCGCTGCCGTTTTACACCTTGCGTACGCGACTCTACTCGTCGCCTGTATATGTGCATATTGCTGTCCCATGACTCCTGTCACCTCAGTGTAGACGGAAGTGTTAGGAAGTCTTTTCTGAAAGTATTTGTATAGAACGAAGCGTTGTATAGTAGTGAAACGCGCACGACGAACAGTTCAGACAGGAGGAGAATAGTAGTTGGTTCTCAGAAGGATGCTGAAGGTGGGCTGTGTAGTTTCTAGGAAGCCTGCATACTCGGTTCGCTAGACAAACATTCAAACAGATCGTATTAATGAATTTTATTAGAAAAAGAAAATTACAATAATTAACTTTTGCAATTACGCAGATGTGTCGCAAGCAAAGGGCGACACATGAAATAATCACTCTTCTTCAGCGTAGACAATCCCAAGTGTGTGCTACATATAGAGTACAAGCGAAGTGATCTAAAGTTGACGCTGTTATAGAATTTACTAATCTTGAAGCTGCTATCCAACGGGGCTGTCACCAGTCGGTCGCGGCGCTTATGTCCTCTTCACATAGGGGCCGCTGTTGTTACGTTGCCGTCCTGGAGAGGGGTCGGTCAGCGTGTGATTGGATGCGGTCTTCTCACAGCCTTCTCTTCTCCATCGTTCGCGACTGGCGTGCCGGCGCTTGGCTTTACGCCGGAACAGGATGAGTAGACCACGCAAGTAATGTGGAGGTACTGAACACAACTTGAGAGAAAAGAAATTTGTGGCACAGCCTGACTAGAAGAAGTTTGTTAGAATACGTTCTGAGACATCAAGGTATTAGTATTGGCGGGAAGTGTGTGAGGGAGGGAGGCGGGGATAAATATCGCATAGGGAAACGAAGAGACGAGTATAGTAAGCAGATTCAGGAAGATGTAAGTTGCAATAGTTATCTGGAGATGAAGAAGTTCGCACAGGATAGCGCAGGATGGGGAACTGCATCAAACCAGTCTTTGGACTGAAAACCACAACAAAAGAACAAAAACAAAGAAATTTGAGCAAGAAACTATTACTATAATGATGAACCTAGGCTCAGTACTCATTGCTAAAAATTAATTACTGTTTCAAAAGTAATATGACAGGCAGTACTGTAATGTTGATGCATTAATTTGTTCTGAAAGCGGTGCTGATATTGAAGACAATAAAAGCGGGTTAAAAGCTGTGATCTATCAGGGGAAGATAACCTTGCATTACTGAGCAAATGTTTCACCGGGTATCCAGTCTAGCTTACCAAATTCCCAACCAGACTAACATTAATTATAATCTTTTAGTACTCATCTTACGATTACCGGTGATATATATATAAAAAGACAATTTAAATAAAAAGAAATAAATCAGACTATATTTGGACATTTATTTTAACATTGATCATTGATCCGTTAAAATTTCAGCATATTATACTTGATTCACATCTAAACTCGTGCCTTATTTAGGATTGTGAAAATTTGAGATTGTAATCTTAGGGAACACATCAAATACGGAGCCAAGATTGGGAGACTGCATACAACACTGCATTCATAAAATAACACACGAAGAACGCTGAAACATATGCAAGAGGAAATTAACCACAACCAACCGATTCAATTTTCACCCAAAGAAGTTACGTTCGTAGTGCAATCCTGTCCGTTATGAAATTAACACACACTGGTATACTAAATTCATATTAACTCTCTGTGAAGTCTTCCCGAAAAGAATAGCTGAGGGCTACTTTGATGATTACACCACATGCTTCACGTGGTCAACTTGGTTTACACAAAGAATGTAACTCCACAATAATTTTGATAATTAAAATAAATTAGATCGAAAAGCGATTTACAAAAGAAAAACCTCGAACTGATTACTATCGTCGTACTATTAACCTGATGGGTCAAACAATCGTATAAGCACGTGGAACTGGTCCCACAATGTACAGCCCATGTGGGTTGAATAGAAAGAAAAGTTGCTATATTGAAAAATATTGTCAAGACGAGACGTTATAATCTCACGTACATCCGCATTTAAGATTGATGATCTTAGTAAGAGTTACTGATCAACACGTGGTTCCACTTTACTCACAAAGTAGTGACAAAGCAACTACCGGAAGGTATTCTGAACTTCACACTCGAATTACACTGCGTTGCAATTTAAGATAACATAAGATATTTTAGAGCTAAACCTGAAAAGAGGTGATCAAATTTTCAGTTAGGCTGAACTTAAGAAATCCATTGTCCTACGGACTTATCAGACACGCACTTAGCAGGAGATATTACCACTTCAGACGCTCGCCGCGGACAGACTGCAGTGGGTCCCTCCTGAGGGGTGCCTCACAAATACAAACGGAAGTGGCCAGAGAGGCAGCTTCCTATACCAACATGACAAGGGACAGACAGGACCATACTAAGAATAGAAACCTCTTTGCTTTTAGAGAGTGTAGCTACCTGATCCGACGTTGGTCCTACTGTTCTCTAGCAGACAGGCTAGTCTGCTACCATCAAACATGCAACTAGAAATACATTTGCTCAATCATCCTTTCACACAGAAGGGAAGGGGGATGACAGTATCTTATCATATACAGTATATAAAAGAATGCGTATGTATGTTCCACATGAGACTGTGTGACATGAATTACATATAAACTGTGTTTTAAAGTGCAGTAGTGCGACAGATCGTTCTTGTTTATGTGTAAAAGCAACACGTTCCACTGCTCAGTCTCCTCCCAGATAGTCAGAAACACCACAGTAAATTTAGAAGAGGAATTTATGCCGTAAATGACAACAGATTTAAGAAATTAAGATGAAAGTAATCCAGCAGAGACCTTTCAAAATCTTTCTTTCTCATTGAACAAATAATGCACCCTGTGAGAGGGCACAGGGGACAGGATGGCCAGGTGTCCAGTGACGTGTCTCGTGGGGAAGACAGGCGCCCCTGGAAGCGCCTGCCCGCCGGCAAGGCCGCACGCCGTGAGCCCATAGAAGCGGCGCTCGTTAAGTTGCCGCGGCAGCGACGTCCCGAGGGCCGAGACAGCTCCGCAGACAGTCCGCGCTGCACCCAGCATTGCGCCTGTCGCAATCTCCACAGTTTTGTCTACATCTCGGCAGCCCCGTATCGACACGCGGTTCGCGATAACAGCCGCGCGTCCCAAATCGGTAAACGTGCTCACTGCTACCCATCACACTCCTACACGAACGGTGGTACTTAGCACGGGTGCTTGGAAAAGTATCGAAAATTTCTCCCAGAAAGAATGTTTACACTACAGCAGAGTGCGTGCTGATTGGAAACTTCCTGGCGGATTAGAACAGTATGCTGGGCCGGCACGCGAACGGGAAACCCTTATCTTTCACTCGCGAGTGTTTTACCGGCTGAGTTATCCGCAATATTCATTGCTCCAGAGTCATAGTGCCGCAATTACGCAGGAAACTTATGAGAACTTTGCAAGGCACTAAAGGGGTACTGGTGGAAGAGAGGTTGTGAGGATGGGTCTTATATCTAGTTTGGGCAGCTCAGTCTGTAAGAACACTTGGCCGCGAAAGCCAAGATTCGAATCCCAGTCTAGAATACAGTCAGATGTTCTTCACATACCGGGTAGTTATAATTAAGCTTTCCCTATTTAACACGTTATAACACGGAAACTGATTACCGTGCGAGTACCATACTCGGTAGCACTAATGCCCAGAGCATGCGTCACAACTTTGGTTACCAGATTATCTAATAGAAATGTAGGACACATTGGTAAAAAAAGTAGGACATTTTACAAAAATGTAGGACATTATCACTCAATGAAAAAAAATTATGTAAATTTCAAATTTAAATGCTATTTATAATACCCACAGGCATATGCATTAATTTTTTTTTAATTCTGACACATACAATGTTAAATATCATAATCAACAGCAGTCAGTTACATTTCTCTGAAGAACCAATCCTGTGCAAAACATTTAGCTTATTTCAAATATAATCACAAAATTCCAAACAACTGAAATTTTTAAAATTATACTTTACAAAAACAATACCTTTGACCGAATCAACAGATAATGTGTTCCTTTCATCAGTCCACTGTGCTCTTATCGGTGAAAATACTCTTTCAACATTAGTATTATGTGCAGGAATAGCAAAAAAATGCTGTATTACTGTCAACAGTTCAGAATGGTACTCCTCATGCTTGCTACCACCAAAATATCTAACGCCCTTATCATTACAGGACAATTTCTCAAGTTCAGAGCTATGATGCTGCAAAAACTGCTTCACATTACATATCTCATCACAACACTTGAGATCTCTTACGATGCCTTTATCACTCAAGAACTATACATACTTTTGTACATTATCCATGCATACTTTAGAATTTAAATTTAACCACCTAAAACAACTCAGTTCTGGAAAGGACACACACCATTTATCTAAATAGCCCAGACATTCGCCATAGAGCGAAACAGCGTCCTGTTCAAAATTGTCAGCTTCTTTATCAAGGTCCTCCTCCCTAGCACTTAACAAGACCTTTTTCGTCTTTAGTTACATGAAATTACTGTATAATCTATTCTTAAGAAGACAACACACATCATCTAAAATTGCGATTATCGCAACAAAGGGTGTTTGTTCACTTTCTAGTTGTTGTACCCTATGGAGGAACACAGACATCAATGAATGTAAGCGATATAAATAAGCCTTACTCAAACTGTTTTCAAAGAAAATCTTTAGAACTTCAGGAGCATTGCATACAGACAAAAAGTAAGATTTTAAAGCCTCATACATTTCAATTATTCTGTCAACTGCAGCGAACAGAGATAACCATCAGGTTTTACTGTGACTAAGAAGCTGTTTGTAACTAATTCTACAAACTCACAATAATGCTTGAGTTCCTCAGTTCTTACTGTATATATAGAAAAGTAATTGTACAGCTTGAAAACAATACACTCTAAATCTACACTTAAAATATCCGATCCAAGCTGAATGGCATTGTTAAGAATGTGGGCTGACAACCCTCTCCAGCAAAATTTTCATTAATACAGGGTTTTAGTTTGGTGAATACATTTTTGTCCTCTGGTCGACCCACCGTCCAGTTGCAACTATGGCCACCAGGTGCCGTGATCAGTCATCGTGATTCACAGTCTCACACACCTGTTCAGTCGCAGTGCACTTGCTGACAACAACTTGCTTGGACAACAGCAGCAGGGCATTATTGGTCAAGCTGTGTTATCAAAACAACAGTAATGCTGCAGCTGCACTTCGAGAATGTCGCTGGCGGAAAAGATACGGAACGTTCCTCTTTCTCCACCTGGTGAGCATCATGAAAAAGTTCGAGTCAACTGATGAACTGGGCATCACTCCGGGAAGAGGCCGACAACCACTTCCACCACAGGCGGTAGATGAAATCGCTGTTGCTATGGCAATCATACAATATGCATTAGATGAGTATGTGCCAAGCAAGATCGTGAGAGGTGTAAAAGAGCCACACCGTGGTACTACAACCGAGTTAGAAAACTGCTACGGAAGCAAAGGGAACTTCACAGCAAGCATAAACATACCCAAAGCTTTGGAGACAAGCAAAAATTACACGCAGCGACATGTAGTGTGAGGAGGGCCATGCGAGAGGCGTTCAATGAATTCGAAAGTAAAGTTCTATGTACTGACTTGGCAGAAAATCCTAAGAAATTTTGGTCTTACGTCAAAGCGGTAGGTGGATCAAAACAAAATGTCCAAACACTCTGTGACCAAAATGGTACTGAATCAGAGGATGACAGACTAAAGGCCGAAATACTAAATGTCTTTTTCCTAAGCTGTTTCACAGAGGAAGACTGCACAGTAGTTCCTTCTCTAGATTGTCGCACAGATGACAAAATGGTAGCTATCGAAATAGATGACAGAGGGATATAAAAACAATTAAAATCGCTCTAAACAGGAAAGGACGCTGGACCTGATGGGATGGCAGTTCGATTTTACACAGAGCACGCGAAGGAACTTGCCCCCCCCCCCCCCCCCCCTTCTTGCAGCGGTGTACCGTAGTTCTCTAGAAGAGCGTAGTGTTCCAAAAGATTGGAAAAGGGCACCGGTCATCCCCATTTTCAAGAAGGGACGTCGAACAGATGTGCAGAGCTATAGACCTATACCTCTAACGTCGATCAGTTGCAGAATTTTGAAAAAGACGATCTTGTGAAACCCAGCTTGCGCTATTCGTCGACGAGACACAGAAGGCCATAGACACGGGTTCCTAGGTAGAAGCCGTGTTTCTTGACTTCCGCAAGGCGTTTGATACAGTTCCCCACAGTCGTGTAACGAACAAAGTAAGAGCATATGGACTACCAGACCAATTGTGTGATTGGATTGAAGAGTTCCTAGATAACGTAGCATGTCATCCTCAATGGATAGAAGTCTTCCGAAGTAAGAGTGATTTCAGGTGTGCCGCAGGGAAGTGTCGTAGGACCGTTGCTATTCACAATATTTATAAATGACCTTGTGGATAACATCGTAAGTTCACTGAGACTTTTTGCGGATGTTGCTTTAGTATATCGAGAGGTTGTAACAATGGAAAATTGTACTGAAATGCAGGAGGATCTGCAACGATTGACGCATGGTGCAGGGAATGGCAATTGAATCTCAATGTAGACAAGTGTAATGTGCTGCGAATGGATAGAAAGAAAGATCCTTTATCATTTAGCTACAATATAGCAGGTCAGCAACTGGAAGCAATTAATTCCATAAATTATTTGGGAGTAGGCATAAGGAGTGATCTAAAATGGAATGATCATATAAAATTAATGGTCGGTAAAGCAGATGACAGACTGAGATTCATTGGAAGAATCCTAAGGAAATGCAGTCCGAAAACAAAGGAATTAAGTTACAGTACACTTATTCGCCCACTGCTTGAATACTGCTCAACGGTGCGGGATCCGTACCAGATAGGACTGATAGAAGAGTTAGAGAGGGTTCAACGGAGAGCAGCACGCTTCGTTACAGGATCATTTACTAATCGCGAAAGCGTTCCGGATATGATAGATAAACTCCAATGGAAGACTCTGCAAGAGAAACGCTCAGTAGCTCGGTACGGGCTTTTGTTGGAGTTTCGAGAACATACCTTTACCGAGGTGTCAAGCAGTATATTCCTCCTCCTAGGTATATCTCGCGAAGAGACCATGAGGATAAAATCAGAGAGATTAGAGCCCACACAGAAGCATACCGACAATCTTTCTTTCCACAAACAATACGAGAGTGGAATAGAAGGGAGAACCGATAAAGGTACTCAAGGTACCCTCCGCCACACACCGTCAGGTGGCTTGTGGAGTATGGATGTAGATGTAAATGTAGACAGTGCTACGCGCAGAATGAAATTCTCACTCTACAGTGGAGTGTGCGCTGATGTGAAACTTCCTGGCAGATTAAAACTGAGTGCCAGACCGAGACTCGAACTCGGGACCTTTTTCTTTCGCGAGCAAGTGCACTACCATCTGAGCTACCCAAGCACGACTCACGACTCGTTCTCACAGCTTCAATTGGAAGGCAGGGACGAGGTACTGGCGGAATTGAAGCTGTGAGGACGGGTCGTTAGTCGTGCTTGCGTAACTCAGATGGTAGAGCACATACCCGCAAAAGGCAAAGGTCCCGAGTTCGAGTCTCGGTCCAGCACACAGTTTTAATCCGCCGGAAGTTTCTACGCTACGCGCAATTTCCGATTGTCAGGCAGTGGACGTGCTTTGTCACGATAGTTGAACATCCCTTGGTCCACATTGCGGAAGGTGCTTCGAACCATTCTCAAATGGTATCCGTACAAGATCCACATCGCACAGTAGCTTGCACTACAGAACGCACAGCGACGTGTTGACTACGCTCTCCACTTTCTCGTCAGGACTGAACTTGACGAGAGCTGCCTCCTGGCAGATTAAAATTACGAGCCAGACCAGGACTCAAACCTGGAACCTTCTCCTGTTACGGCGACCGGGGTGACCGAGCGGTTCTAGGCGCTACAGTCTGGAACCGCGTGACCGCTACGGTCGCAGGTTCAAATCCTGCCTCGGGCATGGATGTGTGTGATGTCCTTAGGTTAGTTAGGTTTAAGTAGTTCTAGGTTCTAGGGGACAAATGACCTCAGAAGTTAAGTCCCATAGTGCTTAGAACTATTTGAAGCATTTTTTCTCCTGTTGCGGGCTATCCAGGAACCACTGGCGACCCCTTCACAGCTTTACTTTCACCAGCACCTCATAGTAAGCGATCTTCTACCTTCCTGGTCCACTACACAGTTTTCGTCTGCCGGGAAGTTTCAGATGAACGCAGACTCAGCTGCGAATGAAAATTCATTCTGGAAACAATACCCCAGGCAGTGGCTAAGCCATGCCTCCGCAATATTCTTTCTGCAGTAGTGTCAGTTCTGCAACATATGCAAAGGAACTTCTGTTAAGCTCGGAAAGAAGGACATGCGGATTTGGCGAAATTAGCTGCGAGGACGAGACGTGGATAGTGCTTGGATAGCTCAGTCGGTAAAGTATTTGCCCGAAAAGGCTAAGATCTGAGCTTCGTGTTTCTGTCCGGCACACAGTTTTAATTTTCCAAGAAGTTTCAAATAGGTGCATACTTCACTGCAAAGTGGAGATTCATTCGGGATAGACAGGAGCGCATCATGTTTTTGAAGTAGTTATACATTATGCAACATATACACTATGCAATATATTTAATAATTCTCAACATGGCTTATGTTCACTTATGTAAAAAAGGTCGTCTACGCCCTTCTTTGCACTTTTATGTGTCGACTTTTTTTTTTTTCCTTAAGTAGCCGGTGTTATGCATCAGGGTTAAACCTGTCATCACACCATATTTTATCGAAATTCTTCAGTGGTTTAGTTGTGAATACGCCACAGAGTTATAAACATTTTCATTGCGTCGTGTCTCGAAGCTCTCAAATATTAAAGAAAACACATTTTAATGCATAGTTTAACGCTGATATGGGATACATTTAAGTTTGGTGAGATAAACAAAAATGCCCACGCCAACCGTATCTTAAATACAAATACGTAAATAGTTGCCATATGTATCACTTCATCACTGACACCTTAATAAAATTAAAGTTTGTACTGACTGGAAAAAGATGCAGTACTTACAAGTCACATATTAAAAAAGATCTAAGCCGGAAAGGCGACGTCATGAGTAGTTGTAAGTAAGATGGCGAGCGGCTAAGGGCTACTCGTACTTTAGTGAACAAGGGTTGCAACAAGACTCTTGTTCACTAAAGTACGAGCAGCCCTTAGCCGCTCGCCATCTTACTTACAACTACTCATGACGTCGCCTTTCCGGCTTAGATCTTTTTTAATATGTGACTTGTAAGTACTGCATCTTTTTCCAGTCAGTACAAACTTTAATTTTATTAATGTATTATATACTTAATATGTTTTAGAACAGTTAGTCTAATTCTGAAGACGACGCTCATAGTAGCGTCGAAACCTGGTCAATTTTGACTTAATATTTGTGACCGAGGGCTTATTTGTTGTAATATAATATAATTTGTTCTAATATAATTCTGACACGCTCACTGAACCTTTGAACCTATGTTCAAAGTTTTATCTTCATATCCATTTCATCAAAACTGGTTCAGTGACTTACTCGTGAAAAGGCTACGACGAATATACTTTCGCATTTTTGAACTCGATATCATTTTTTCCCGTGATCCGATTTTGGTGAAATAAAGCCTGTATATCGCTCCAACCTACGCTTCAGTTAGGCCCGCCTGTGAAAACCCCATGTAAATTCATTTAGCAGTTTTGGAGAACGGCATGCTCAAACAGACAGACACAAGATTTTAGTTTTATTATTAGTATAGATTAAAGAATGTAGATGGGTTTATGTGGCGAAGGTGTGCTAGAGTAAGTTACTGCAACGTCAAATATCTATTATATCGTACCACACAGTAATTTCAGACTTCCGTAGTTTTAAATACTGAAAACTGTTTTTCATTTTACAGTTAAAAGAAATATCAGACAAAATAAAACGCAGCATTTCACTTGTGGATAACACACAAATTCACGAACACATACAAAAATAAGCAAAAGATTAAGCAAAAATGAGAATAAATTTTAGAAACTCTTTGTGCTTAACAGACTAAAACAACGTTCTCGAACTCACTGGTAGCAGAGTTGCATTTTCTTAAAGGGAAATAAGATTTTTTTTCTATTCTGTAATGTAAGTGAAGACTGAAGCTGGTGACACAGAAAGCACAAACGGCACGAGGTTCGTTTATCGCGAAGGTCGTTTCTGGGCAGAACATTGTGTTCCCAGCTGGAGATAAGGCAGAAGGTCGCCACCTTGACCTTTCCAAAGGCTCATTCTGCCACGCGCTAAGCCAAGCCGTGAAACAAACTGAAGTTCGACGTACTAAACTTTTTATTCCCTCGATCTTTCTGTCATTAACTGCCAGTCCCATTCAGGAAAGGTTATGTGTTGAGATGAGTTCAACAGGTGCCTCCTCTAAGCGGCTCCATGCAGAGTTACAGTTTTCTATATCAAAATCTACAATTGTAGGATGTGTGACGAAGAGTACATATTCACCCGCTCCTATTCCATTCAAGAATGGCACTCGGGAAGGAGAACTGTTGGTATCCATCTGAACATGGTTATTTAAAAATAAGGACCCAATTAAATTACTTATTAGTTCATGAAATAAAAATAAGATATAATAACGTACACATCGCTGGCAACAAGAAAAGCTAAACTTCATATTACCATGGGTAAAGCACGGATAGCTGCATAAACGACCGCTACGGTGCCCATACGAACAGGAGCCACCTCATGACAGTTGTACGATGCGTACCGTGTAGCGAAACTTTTTTGCGATCTGGACGTCAGAAGAAGTGAGTCTTCAGTTTCAGTGGAGAAAGCTTATCGCCTTCGATTCGGTATTGTACCTCAGACCAGGAAAAGCAAAAACTGGTGGTTTGAGCAATTTCAGAAAAACTGTATTGTTTCTGCAAAGAATGAATTCTTCACTTGGTGGACGATCTCGGCTGTCGCTTACATGCTAGCCGTGCAGTAGAAGAGGGACACACTGAACATTTATAACCTATGTATGGAAACTTGAAGACTTCCTGGTTCCATCTACCGGGTGATCAAAAAGTCAGTATTAATTTGAAAACTTAATAAACCACGGAATAACATAGATAGAGAAGTAAAAATTGACACACATGCTTGGAATGACATGGGGTTTTATTAGAACAAAAAAAAAACAAAGTTCACAAAATGTCCTACAGATGGCGCTGGACAGCAAAACGCCAGTGACTGCGCATGACAATCGTGTATAAAAGGAGCTGTAATAAGAGAGAGAATCAGATGCGCCAGCAGTCGCAGCATGTTGACGTTACCTGAAAAGGCGCTTTTAGTGAAGCTGTATTATCAGAATGGGGAATGTGCTAGTTCAGCGTTACGATCCTATCGCCATAGGAAGGGGATTCGAACGGGTAATGGTCCGTTGACAAATGCAGCTGTGGCGAGAATGATTTCCAAGTTCGAAGCCACGAGTTGTTTAGGCGATAGACCCCGCAGTGGCCGACCGCGCACAAGGCGTGATACTGCTGAGACAGTTCAGGAAGAAATGGAGACTGTAGCGGGTTCGTCTATGCACGGGGAAGTCAGCGCTCGTGCAGTCGCACGTCGCACCGGCATTCCATACACTACTGTTTGGTTGGCACTTAGGCGTACCCTCCGATGCTATCCGTACAAAATCCATTGGCATCATGAACTGTTACCTGGCGATTTAGTGAAGCGGAGGGCATTTGCGGTGTGGGCTTTTCAAAAGATGGCGAAAGATGACGATTGGTTGAGTAACGTGTTGTGGACCGACGAAGCTCATTTTACGCTCCGAGGGTCTGTCAACGCCCACAAATGCAGAATTTGCGCTCCCGAAAATCCTAGAACTGTCGTGGAAATTCCATTGCACGACTAGAAAGTCACGGTGTGGGTTGGATTTATCACATCTACCGTTATCGGGCCTTTTTTCTTCAAGGAAATCCGTGATTCTGGTTTTGTAACTGTTACCGTGACGGGTGAGAGGTACGCCGATATGTTAGAGAATCGCATCATCCCCAGCCTGGCTGATAAACACCTGCTGGAACGTACGATGTTTATGCAGGATGGCGCTCCACCCCATGTTGCTAGACGCGTGAAAGATCTCTTGCGCGTGTCGTTTGGTGATGACCGTGTTCTCAGCCGCCACTGTCGTTATGCTTGTCCTCCCAGGTCCCCAGACTTCAGTCCGTGCGACTATTGTCATTGGGGTACCTGAAGTCGCAAGTGTATCGTGATCGACCGACATCTCTAGGGATGCTGAAAGACAACATCCGACGCCAAGGCCTCACTATAACTCCAGACATGCTTTACAGTGCTGTCCACAACATTATTCCTCGACTACAGCTATTGTTCAGGAATGATGGTGGACATATTGAGCATTTCATGTAAAGAACATCATCTTTGCTTTGTCTTACTTTGTTATGCTAATTATTGCTAATCTTATCAGATGAAGCGCCATCTGCCGACATTTTTTGAACTTTTGAATTTTTTTGGTTCTAATAAAACCACATGTCATTCCAAGCATGTGTGTCAACTTGTACCTCTCTATCTACATTATCCCTTGACAAGTTTTCATATTTATACTGACTTTTTGATCACCTGATATATTGATATCAGATTTATATTTCATGGAATAAAAATTAAATTGCGTCCATCGTTTTCAATAGTTAGAGCGTCGAGTTCATTACACGAACCACAGCATTATGTACGATCATTACTCCCACGCTACAGTATGGTTGCCGAAACATCAAGCGGTAAGGAAAGTGTATAAACGGAGCAGAGACGAATGAAGAATTCCACTGCAGAACTCCGATGTGGCGCCAATATACAGACTTCCTCCAAGATGACCTTGTCCCCATCGCCCAGGACAGCCGTCCCGAAAGTAACATGACTCCAGATGTCGTTTTAGCTCCCCCTAACCTTCTAACCTTCTTGGAGGCCCCACTGCGGCAGTCCTCGACCCAGCTGGAAGTGACCAACTACCTGTTCTCCTCACAATCCTGTACACTCAACCTCTTCCCTGTGCACCCCATCTCAGTCTCTGTCTAGGGTTAACGGAGTCTACTCACAATAACTGGAATGCCTACCGGGAACCCATAGATACCCACAGGAAAGCCCCCACTCACCTTCCAGCAACCTGTTGATAACCTTCGTCCCACTCCTTCCTGCAGCAGACCTTATGAGACGCTATATCACCCAACATTCCGACTAAGACCATACATTCTCATGGTTATGCTCCCACCCCAAGTCCTACTCCTCCTCCGAGAAACCCGTCGCTTATACAGCTCCTTTCTATGGACTCGTGAGAGGGATACACTCACACGCCACTGGCAAATAGAGAGACGTATCAGCAGCTTACTGAATGCTATATAATTCTAGGACTAACACCAGACATGCTCGAGAGCCAGTGATACACTACACATTAGGTCATTGAAGAACTGAATAGCGTTCCATCCACTTCACTAGACGCTCTACCTTAACAACCATCCCTTTCTCTTACAATCTGAGCAAAGATCACCATTTAACATCCTATCTCTACGGTATCCTCTTCATCCCTGATAACTCTTATTTTGAACACGCCCTGTTCCCTAAAATAAGTGACCACTTTGAACACATTAATACCACTGCCCCTCCCCTAGCCCCAGCTTCCACTACTTGGACAATATGCCAGAACAGAATCAAATCCGCCTATCATAGCACTCAACATGAAACAAGTACATTACAAAAAACAGATCACTTATCCTGGTCATGTCCACATAACCTATCGGGACCCAAAAGAATGTCCCCTCTGTTTTCTCACCACACCTGCACACCACACAATCGTCTCTGCACGTTACTACCCTGAACTGTGGAAAACCTCCAAAAGAAGCCTAAATGTACTAACAATTACGCCCATTACTTTTGAAATATTAAACGGTTTACGAACGTTTCTTCCATCCATCTCGTTTGCATTTGATTGCCCCTTATAAAGCATTTTAACACGTGAACTCGTAAGAGACTATTATCTCAATTTTCAATGCAGTGGAACATTCCGTTTTGTATGATATCTGATTCATAAGTGAGCAAACCAAATCTGACTAACTTTGCCTCAGATTCCGTTGTGAGATGGAACTTTATCACAATAATTAAAGGGGGTCTAACACGAGCTACACTAGGACAACACTGAAATCATAATACATGAAACAGATGTCATGAATTTTGCAACAGCCTAATAAGGAGACGAACGTTGGGTCAAATTTCGGTCAGGCACACATTTCCACTCGTCGCCGCTGATTCCACGTAAAATACCAATGCAACTGACATAGTTCTACCCCTTTCTTTTACTTTCTCCCCTCTCCACCTTAAGTTTACATAATATGTATCACAATTGCGGATTCAGCGTGGTATCTGTTCTTTCGGACATAGAAAGAACAGCATCACAAATTCATGTAAGAGCTCATATAACTGCCTGTGTCTAAGAATTACGCCTTACAGGAGTAATACATGAATGCAAATGTGTTTGCCATGTGGATTATACGACACCCAATGAACTGAAAAAATTTGAGCTACAGCGACAGCAAAATACCGACAACCGCGTGCCTGAGTTCCACTACAACTGATTTGGCTGGGTGAAAGTATCATTAACATTTTAGAAAGTACTATCACCGCTGGAAGCAGTTACTCTCCGTTTATTTTGAAATATGGGGAAAATGAAATGTAAGAATTTGAAGCCATTTTGACTACTTTTCGCCAGCCGCTGTGGACGAGCGGTTCTAGGCGCTTCAGTCTGGAGCAGCGCAATCGCTATGGTCGCAGGTTCGAATCCTACCTCGGGCATGGATGTGTGTGATGTACTTAGGTTAGTTAGGTTTCAGTAGTTCTAAGTTCTAGGGGACTGGTGACCTTAGATGTTAAGTCCCATAGCGCTCAGAGCCATTTGAACCATTTGACTATTTTTCGACCGTGACTGTCTCAAGAAATATGTAAAGGTTTTTTTATATTACAGCTACCAGTCACAAACTTTGTCAACTATGGTCTTATTTATTTAGCGACATGTTTCGAGGATTAAACCTCATCTTCAGGCTAAATGGCATTACAAAAACAACTTTACAATAAGGTCATACTTCTGTTACATAGTCTTTTCGTAAATGATGTGGTCATCCTGTGGAAGAAGAGAAATCTTAGTAAGAGGCTATGTCACTTTGGAAACTGGACTGATATTTTCACGAAAATGTTGTGTAACGGTCAGTCACTCTGTTCTTCTGGCGTGACAGTCTCGTTCTGAGGCGTTGCGGTGTTTCCATTTCCGTGGCTCTCTTGGTCACTGTTCACAAATTGTCACTAGCATAGCAGTAACTTGGAAACACGATCACAAACAGTTCTGTAGTGCAGTGGACAAGATGGCGGTCGAAAAATCGACAGTCAAATGCAAACCAGTTGTATTTCGACCGCCATCTTGTCCACTGCACTACAGAACTGTTTGTGATCGTGTTTCCAAGTTACTGCTATGCTAGTGACAATTTGTGAACAGTGACCAAGATAGCCACGGAAATGGAAACACAGCAACGCCTCACAGCGAGACTGTCACCCCAGAAGAACAGAGTGAGTGTCCATTACACAATATTTTCGTGAAAATATCAGTCCAGCTTCCAAAGTGACATCGCCTCTTACTAAGTTTTCTCTTCTTCCACAGGATGACCACAGCATTTACGAAAAGACTGTGTAATATCAGTATGACATTGTTGTAAAGTTGTTTTTGTAATGTCATTTAGCCTGAAGATGAGGTTTAGCCCTCGAAACATGTCGCTAAATAAATAAATAACACAATAGTTGACAAAGTTTGTGACTGGTAGCGGTAATTTAAAAAAACGTTTACAAAACGAAATGCAGTTCGTTCAGAAACTTAATTCGTACATCAACACTGGTAAAGACTGGAATAAAGATTAGATAAGTGAAAAATAAGTTCGCAAGAGTCCCACATTATGAATATGAAATACATATTGTTCAGAAAATGGATACAGGGTCTTAAGTGTCACATTCAAGTGCTCTTCGATGGACTACATGTTTTTCGTAAGCAGAAAAGACAAAGAAAATCACTCTATATTCGTAATATTGTCCATGATGTTATAGAGTGAGTTGAAAAGCAATGAGATAATCAGACTGTAAGCCCAGATGGCTGTAAAGAAATTTGATATTGATTCCCTCATGTTCTAACGAAACTGTGAAGTCGAATAAAAAACTAATATTGTCCTCAATAAAAAGGGCTGCAAACAATCTCGCGTAAATAAATCTGATTATCCGCAAAGTCGCACGATGCCAATGCAGCTGAAGCAGACAACCATCCCGCCGTAACCCAGAACGATGTCGCTTCGGCGTGCCTGTTTCTTTATCACAAGACAAAGCGTCGGTACTAAACAGATCGGCACGTCCTCACAGCACCAAGCGGAACAACAGTGTATCGCGCTTTGTCCAGCGACAATGCAGCCCTCGCTAACTGATTCTATTCGCCAAGCATTTCTATTGGCTGGCTCACCTCAAGAGTTTAGGTGACTTTGTTAAGGCATGCGTTTCTGTTCTCATCCAAAGATAAGCCACTCTAACAGATGGATGGACGACTAACATTCTTAGAAACAGACAAGTGTTTGTCGTTGCACGCATAAAGATATCACATGAAAGATGTCTAATAGCAGAAGACAGTTTTTCTGCTTTTTGTAACAGGTTTTATCCGTCTCATAAGGAATCTCTTGAGTGCATGGTCGTAAGTTCAATATTTAGCAAGGCTTATTTGAAAGCATTGTGTTAACCGTGTGCATCAGGACGGCGACAGAAAATGAGTGTCCGGGAGGTGCAGAAATCAACCTTCTATGCGATGTATGCTCTACACTTAACGAAGCGGGCGTGGTCAGCATTCAAGAAATATTCAAAACAAACAGTTAACGTGAACAATGAACACCAAAGGAAAAATGGCGCGACACAGTGATCACAAGGATTCGCACCATCGAGATCGATGCGAACTCCTTGGGAGTTACAAACCGGTCAGGACTCTCAGCTAGGTATCCACTCTTAAAGAATGCATATAGAATCACATTGGTGTAACGGGGTGATGAAAACTGATGGAATGAGATACCAGGCAATCGAATGCGAAACAGTCTGCCGTGGAGTTTATCGTGGAACTGGCTATCTTTTAAGGCATGGCTGCATATAGGGCAATAATACGTTTTACAGGCACGGAAGAAACAAATATCCAGAGTCTGAATTTTTCCAGTGGTTCCAGGTTGTATAAATTGCAATGTTACAGACTTTTCAGGAATAATATATTGCTCTAAAAGAGTATGATTTTTATACACAGACCAGGAATCAAGCAAAAGCAAATTATTTTGACCAACTGTTGGCCAAAAGCAATGCTCTTACCGTAGGTGTAGTTCTCTTACGCCCATTCCCCCACTGTTGCTTGCTGTGCTATAAATTTTCCCTACTCCCCTTGCAAGATCACGCACACTAGAAAGAATCGTAGAATGAAGAGCACCTCCAGCTTCTCGCAGCACAATAAATAATTTCCCAGCCAATTTACCATCCTGATTAACAGTCGGCATATTGCATACGGATGCGTCAAGGCATTGATGTTCGCTGATCTATATACAGCTCTCTTGGTATCCATAACTTCCAAGGTCCCTTTCATATGGATTTCCTCTTCAAATCGCGATTCGTTGGAGCTGAAAACAAATTCGTTGCTGACGGATGGCATCAGTTTATCTCATCTACAAGTTTCCGGGCCAATTCCGCAGTTTGCTATGCTTCCTCAATTTGACGCTTTGTTTGAAATTTCGTTATCTTGCGTCTTCCAGTTCTGCAGCACTGCCTGAAAGTATACAATAATCCACTGCTTCCCTTGAAATTACTGTAATCTATGTCGAGCGCAATTTGATGTATATAACGTAGTAGGTCATTATCATGCACATCCTGTGTATGGTATCGAGCATCCTGGAAACGTTGAGATACCAGTTTTTGTTACAAGCGCGCCTTGATCTCCTTTACGTATCTGTACTTTTCTTATGCATTACTTGGTCAAATTGCTGAGAACTTATTCGAAATCTATTCATAATTGCTATTCTTTTTACTATGCTGTGGATGATCTTCCACATACATAACTGTGTTTAGTACCAGCTGCTTGGACAATGACTATCCTTTACTACGTTTCGCCGGAGACTGGATTTAAGCCTTCCCATCCAACAAGGATGATGAACTACATGGCTCCACACCAGCTGCATTATCACTTTCACTTGTTAAGCATGCATCATCGTCATTTTACTCTTCATGTACATTGTCCACACAGTCGAGCGTGTACGACAACACACATTCCACTGGTTCGTCTTGCACAAACGTTAATATCTGATCTGCCACTTTTTCGCACTCTGAGAAATTCCTTGGGTTGCTTTCTAACGAAATTTCAACTTCGGCAACTGTTGTTGTAGATATACTGCAATATATTCTTTGTTTACCGTTGCCATTGCTTTGCTTTGTATCAGTACCACTAGCACTGTAGCACTGTTGTGATTTACTCGTAGACTAAGCAGTTCAGTTACACTCTGTATCCTCTTGCTGTGCTCTCCATTGGTTACGACGGGCGTTTGAAAAGTCCGTGCAAAGTCCGAGAGATGGCACCACCGGCGCGTAGCGAGATCATGTTTAGTTGGTAGCATCTTTGGAAAGAACGCATACCAAGTTTCAATCATGTTGATCTATTTCTTTGTGTTTGGCGTTCGTGTGAATCAAGGAAGGCGAGTGATTGTCAGAAAATGGACGAAGAAGAAATCCGTGTATTGATTAAACATTACTTTATGAAAGGCAAAACGCCTCAGGAGACTAAAGAGAAGCTTGATAAACATTACAGTGACTCTGCACCTTCGATTACAACAGTTTATAAGTGGTTTCAAAATTTTCGGAGTGGCCACATGGGCACAAGTGATGCCGAACGTTCTGGACGCCCTTTGAATGTTACAACTCCAGAAATCATTGCTAAAATCCATGATATGGTGATGGATGACAGAAGAGTTAAGGTGCGTGACATTGCTAGTGCTGTGGGCATCTCGAATGAACGGGAACACATTATTTTGCATAAACATTTGGACATGAGAAAGCTATCCGCAAGATGGGTTCCGCGATTGCTCACGCTTGGCCAAAAACGGAATCGTGAGAAGTGCTGCAAAGATGGTTTGCAGCTGTTCAGGAAGAATCCGCAGGACTTTAAGCGACGTTTCGTCACTGTGGATGAAACATGGATACATTACTATACTCCTAAGACCAAACAACAACCTAAAAAATGGGTTACGAAGGAAGAATCTACATCAAGAAAGGCGGAGACCAGTCCTTCGGCTGGAAAGATTATGGCGACTGTCTTTTGGGAGTCGCAAGAGATAATCCTCATCGACTATCTGAAAAAGGGTAAAACTATTACAGGTGCGTATTATTCATCGTTTGAAAACCGAGCTGCAAGAAAAACGCCGGCGATTGGACAGCAAGAAGTCCTTTTCCATCACGACAACGCACCAGCACACATCTCAGCAGTTGTGGTCGCAAAATTAATGGAAATAGGGTTCCAACTCGTTTCACATCCCCACTATTCTCCAGGCTTGGCTGCCTCGGACTACTATTTGTTCCCCAATTTGAAGAAATGGCTGTCGAGACAAAGATTTTACTGAAGCAAGGAGGTGATTGCAGCAACTAATAGCTATTTTGCAGACTTGGACGATTCCTATTATTCAGAAGGGATCAACAAATTAGAACAGCGTTGGACGAAAAGTCTAAAAGGAGACTATGTCGAAAAATAAAAGAGGTTTACCCCAAACACGTAAGTAGCTGAAACTTCCTGGCAGATTAATAATGTGTGCCGGACCGAGACTCGAACTCGGGACCTTTACTTTTCGCGGGCAAGTGCTCTACCAACTTTTTTTATGTTGATCTCATTTTTGTTCTATATTGTTCGTTGAATATGTTCGTGGCGGACGTCCGATGACGTTTTTTTATTACAGAGGGTAGCTAAACCATCTGACCGAACACGCTGAGCTACCGTGCCGGCTATTTTTTTTTCATGTTTGTTCGCTTTCGTTCGTTGCATCTGCTCAGGGCGGACGTCGTAAGACACCCGTTTAAGTTCGTTGTTGATCCATTAACTCAGGTTTTTTATTACAGAGGGCAGCTAACCCTCTGACCGAACACGCTGTGCTACCGTACCGGCATAAAGAAAGTAAACTTTTCACTCGAGGGAAGACTTGAACCAAGGAACTCTCGTTCCGCAGCTGCTCGCGCTAAACGCGGGACCACGGCACTCCTGTACCAACTGAGCTACCCAAGCACGACTCACGAGCCGTCCTCACAGCTTTACATCTGCCAGTACCTCGCCTCCTACCTTCCAAAGTTTACAGAAGCTCTCTTGCGAACCTTGCAGAACTAGCACTCCTGAAAGAAAGGATATTGCGGAGATATGACTTAGCCACAGCCTGGGGGATATTTCCAGAATGAGATTTTCACTCTGCAGCGGAGTGTGCGCTGATATGAATCTTCCTCGGGAAGTGCCGAGTTCGAGTCTCGGCCCTCCACACAGTTTTAATCTGCCAGGAAGTTTCATATCAGCGCACACTCCGCTGCAGAGTGAAAATCTCATTCACGTAAATAGTTTTTATTTTTGCACGGATTTTTCAAACGCCCCTCGTATTTCCAGCCCCACCCCGTGTTGCCATTAGCAGCTAATGTTTTGACTGCATAGTAGACAATATTTGGATCGCCGAATGCCGGTAAACGTCGTTGGCCTTCTCCAATCTCGCACTCAAGGGGTTCCTTGTGAGTAGAATAGTCACTCGTTAACACCAATTTAAACTGCACCCGAAAACGACATTCATCATAAGGCTGCATCAGTTGTAAGAAATGTCATGTTTGGCACATAGCTGCTTACGTTCTTCGCATCATCAGTTAAAAGAAATGTAAGATTCACGTCGTTGTCATTTCTCATCAGTGTGCTAGTCTTAGAAAATAAATTTACCACGGAAGGGCTCCGTGAAGCGATATATCTCCGTAGAAGTGCCACTGGCGGTCGTAGAATAGACTCGTTGACAACTGTTTCCCGTGCGGAGCTGCCTTGTTCGGACTCCTCCTTCCCTACCCCGTCCCTTCCCCCACCACCCCGCCCACCCAATCACCGCACATTACACGCTCTGAGGCGGCCGGTGGCTCACTGCTGTGCCGTGAGTGCGAGCCCTCCTAACGAGTAGATTGGTGAAGAGTCCTGATTGCTCTAATAGAGTTTATCAGATGGGTAAATGGCTAATATTCATTGAGACAAACATGAATATATAACATGAAAGATGTGTATCAGCAGACGACATTCAGTCTTTTTGCTTTTCGTAATAGTTTTAGATCGGTCTCAGCTTCCTGTAAGGAAATGTTCAAATGTGTGCGAATTCCTAAGGGACCAAACTGCTGAGGTCACCGGTCCCTAGACTTATACACTGCTTAAACTAACTTATGCTAAGGACAACACACGCACACACGTGTGACATGGCGCCTTAAAGCGTGCGGCCACTCCGCGCGGCACCCTATAAGGAATTGGGTCCTGTGCAATGAGTGCAGAGAGTCTTTAGCCACAGCCCGCTTCATAATCTTGTTACACTGCTGGCCATTAAAAATACTACACCAATAAGAAATGAGATGATAAACGGGTATTCATTGGACAAATATATTATATTACAACTGACGTGTGATTACCTTTTCACGCAATTTGGGTGCACAGATCCTGAGAAATCAGTACCCAGAACAACCACCTCTGGCCGTAATAACGGCCTTGATACGCCTGGGCATTGAGTCAAACAGAGCTTGGATGGCGTGTACAGGTACAGCTGCCCATGCAGCTTCAACACGATACCACAGTTCATCAAGAGTAGTGACTGGCGTATTGTGACGAGCCAGTTGCTCGGCCACCATTGACCAGACGTTTTCAATTGGTGAGAGGTCTGGAGAATGTGCTGGCCACGACAGCAGTCGAACATTTTCTCTATTCAGAAAGGCCCCTACAGGACCTGCAGCGTGCGTCCCGTGCATTATCCTGCTGAAATGTAGGGTTTCTCAAGGAACGAATGAAGGGTAGAGCCACGGATCGTAACACATCTAAAATGTAACGTCCACTACTCAAAGTGCCGTCAATGCGAACAAGATGTGACCGAGACGTGTAACCAATGGCACCCCATAACATCACGCCGGGTGATACGCCAGTATGGCGATGACGAATACACGCCTCCATTGTGCGTACACCGCGATGTCGCTAAACACGGATGCAACCATCATGATGCTGTAAACAGAACCTGGATTCATCCGAAAAAAATGTCGTTTTGCCATGCATGCACCCAGGTTCGTCGTTTCACCAGGCAACTCCGGTGAACTGCTGTTTGTGTATGAGAAATCAGTTGGAAATTTTCCTTATGTCAGCACGTTGTAGGTGTCGCCACCGGCGCCAACCTTGTGTGAATGCTCTGAAAAGCTATTCATTTGCATATCTCAGCATCTTCTTCCTATCGGTTAAATTTCGCGTCTGTAGCATGTCATCTTCATGGTGTAGCAATTTTAATGGCTAGTAGTGTAGTTCAACACACATATGATCACTTTGCAATACCTAATTAAGTGTTTGCGGAGGAATCTTCGAACAAAGTTCAAGTACTTCTCAACCGGTCCAATCTCTAACAGCGCGCCGTAGAAACGAACACTTCAATCTTTCCGTGCGAGCTCTATTTCTCTTATTTTAATATGATGATTCTTTCTCCCAACGTAGGTGGGCGTCGACGAAACATTTTCACACTCTTGTAAGAAAGATGGTAACTGACTTTTCATGAGAAGGTCCTGCCGCAGCGAAATACGCCTTTGTTTTAATGACTGCCACCTCAGTTCATGCATCATACTCGTGGCATTCTCTCCTGTATTTCGTCATAATGCAAAACGAGCTGCCCATCTTTCAACGTTTTCGATGTCCTCCGTCAATCCTATCTAATGCGCATCGCATACCGCGTACCAGCAGGTCGAGAAGAGAGCGGACGGGCGTAGCGTAAGCAATCTCTTTAGTAGATCAGTAAATTTTCGATGTGTTCTGCCAATGAATCGCAGTCTTTGGTTTGCTCTATCCACAAAATTATCTATGTGATCGTTCCAATTCACGTTACTCTTTATTATAATGCCTAAGGATTTCGTTGGGCTTACGGCCTTTAGATTTGAGTGATTTATCGCGTAACCGAAGTTTAACGAATTCCTTTCAGTACTCATGTGGATGACCTTACACTTTTTATCATGTAGAGGCAATTGCCATTTTTTACACCATGCAGTTACCTTGTCCAAATCATTCTGCAATTCGTTATTTCATCTGATGATGTTACAAGACGGTAAATGACAGCATGATTTGCAAATAGTCTAAGGGGTCTGCTCAAGTATCTGCTAAATCATTTATGTAATTCAGGAACACTTCCTTGAGGAACGCCAGATATTACTTCTACTTTACTCGATGACTTTCCGTCTGTTATTAAGAGCTGTGGCCTTTCTGACAGGAAACCACAAATCCTGTAACACAACTCAAACGATACTACGTAGGCGAGCAATTTAAGTAGAAGTCACTTGCGAGGAACGGTATCAAAACCCTTCTGGAAATCTAAAAATGTGATCGTTTCAATTAAAAATAACCTAAATTGGTACGATCACATAGGTAATGTTATGGGTAGAGCAAACCAAAGACTGCTATTCAGTGGCAGAACACTTAGAAGGTGCAACTGGTCTACAAAAGAGACTGCTTACACCACGCTTGTCCGCCCTGTTCTGGAATATTGCTGTGCGGTGTGGGATCCGCATCAGGTGGGACTGACGGATGACATCGAAAAACCACAAAGAAGGTCAGCTCGTTTTGTACTATCCCGAAATAGGGGAGATAGTGCCACAGACATGATACGTGAATTGGCGTGGCAATCATTAAAACAAAGGCGTTTTTCGTTACGACGGGATCTTCTCATGAAATTTCAATTACCAGTTTTCTCCTCCGATTGCGAAAACATTCTGTTGACACCCACCTACATAGTGAGAAATTATCATCACGATAAAATAAGAGATATCAGGGCTCGCACGGAAAAATTTAAGTGCTCGTTTTTCCCGCTTGCCGTTCGAGAGTGGAACGGTACAGAGACAGGTAGGAGATGGTTCATTGAACCCTCTGCCAGGCACTTTATTGTGAACAGCAGATTAATCACGTAAATGTAGATGCAGATGTGGAATCAGTTTGACGTCCTCTGTCGATAGCACTCATTACTTCGTGAGAACAGAAGGGTAGTTGTTGTTCACAAGAACGATATTTTCTGAATCTGTGTTGGCTATATGCCGATAAAAGGTTTTCTTCGATATTTAATAAAAAAAAAACCTAGAGAAATTGATGAGTCTTACATGTAGAGAGGTTCGTTGGTAGGTGAACTATGTATTAGTAACTACACTACTCTCCATTAAAATTGCTACACCACGAAGATGACGTGCTACTGACGCGAAATTTAACCGACAGGAAGAAGATTCTGTGATATGCAAATGATTAGCTTTTCACAGCATTCACACAAGGTTGGCGCCGGTGGCGACACCTACAACGTGCTGACATGAGGAAAGTTTCCAACCAATTTCTCATACACAAAGAGCAGTTGACTGGCGTTGCCTGGTGAAACGTTGTTGTGATGCTGATGCCTCGTGTAAGGAAGCGATATGCGTACCATCACGTTTCCGACTTTGATAAAGGTCGGATTGTAGAATATCGCGAGTGCGGTTTATCGTATCGCTACATTGCTGCTCGCGTTGGTGGAGATCCAATGAGTGTTAGCAGAATATGGAATCGGTGGGTTCAGGAGGGTAATACTTAACGCCGTGCTGGATCCCAACGGCCTCGTATCACTAACAGTCGAGATGACAGGCACCTTATCCGTATGGCTGTAACGGATCGTGCAGCCACTTCTCGATCCCTGAGTCAACAGATGGGGACGTTTGCAAGACAACAACCATCTGCACGAACAGTACATCGACGTTTGCAGCAGCATTGACCATCAGCTCGGAGGCCAAGGCTGCGGTTAGCCTTGACGCTGCATCACAGACAGGAGCGCCTGCGATAGTGTACTCAACGACGAACCTGGGTGCACGAATGGCAAAACGTCATTTTTTCGGATGAATCCAGGTTCTGTTTACAGCATCCTGATGGTCGCATCCATGTTTCGCGACATCGCGGTGAACGCACATTGGAAGGGTGTATTCGTCGTCGCCATACTGGCGTATCACCCAGCGTGATGGTATGAGGTGCCATTGGTTACACGTCTCGGTCACCTCTTGTTCGCATTGACGGCACTTTGAGCAGTGGACGTTACATTTCAGATGTGTTACGACCCGTGGCTCTACCCTTCATTCGTTCCTTGAGAAACCCTACATTTCAGCAGGACAATGCACGACCGCACGTTGCAGGTCCTGTAGGGGCCTTTCTGGATAGAGAAAATGTTCGACTGCTGCCCTGGCCAGCACTTCTCCAGATCTCTCACCAATTGAGAACGTCTGGTCAATGGTGGCCGAGCAACTGGCTCGTCACAATACGCCAGTCACTATTCTTGATGAACTGTGGTATCGTGTTGAAGCTGCATTGGCAGCTGTACCTGTACACGCCATCCAAGCTCTGTTTGACTTAATGCCCAGGCGTATCAAGGCCGTTATTACGGCCAGAGGTTGTTGTTCTGGGTACTGATGTCTCAGAATCTATGCACCCAAATTACGTGAAAATGTAAACACATGTCAGTTCTAGTATAATATATTTGTCCAATGAATACCCGTTTATCATGTGCTTTTCTTCTTGGTGTAGCAATTTTAATGGCCAGTAGTGTATTTGAGTCTATAAAATAGGAGTGCGCTTTGTTTCAGTCTAAAGGTACTTTGTTGGCGGTATTGTTTGATGTGTGATCGTCGTTTAGGGGTAATTATCTCCGAAAGGTTGGTGAGCGCGTAACTAGGGGAAGTACTGTATTTGACAGAGCTTGGGCAGTTGGTGTACGAGGCTCGTTAGACCGGCTGGCAGCATAATGGCGGTGAGGCACGGCGTATTTCTGCACGGCTGGTGGCCTTCCTGGCGAATCAAGACAATTTGCGGACTCGTGGCCGGTGCTGGACGCGCTCCACGCGCCTCGCCACAATTGCCGCGGCGGCCGACGGTCGGACCAGACGGCGCACCGTCTCGGCCGGACGTTCCCCCCGTCCCGTCTGCTCCCAGGACAATGACAGCGGCAGGGCCCTCATCTGCATCCTGCACACACGTGCCTCCTGCTGGCTCCGTATTTCACGAAGCATTCCACTGTGAAACCTCTCTGTTCCGTCTCTGTCTGAAGTGACTTTCACTGTAAAGACACACATAGCTTCCCAAAGTTTTAACCCGTCCACACACTGTATGTGTTTCTCATTCCGAAGCATGCCAGACGTGTGTCCGGTGTGGTTGCTGCACGTTCTTAAACGACCAGACCCGTTTCTACCATTAAGCCGTCGGCACACGGACAGCGCATCCGAACGCTGAGCGTTGAGTGTGCCGCGTTTCTGACGTCATAACGTGGAATAGCACGTTGAGCAGTCTTTCCTAACGTGCATGCGTTTGAACGTTGACAAATGAGACGGCATAATGCCACCATTGTCACGTGCACCCCATCGCCCTTCAGCACGAGTTGTGGGGCGCAGTATTCTCTTTCAGTCGCCGGCCGCTGTGGCCGAGCGGTTCTAGGAGCTTCAGTCCGGAACCGCGATGCTGCTACGGTCGCAGGTTAGAATCCTGTTCCGGCCGTTGTGGCCGAGCGTTTGTAGGCGCTTCAGTCACGAACCGCGCGACCGCTACGGTCGCAGGTTCGAATCCTGTCTCGGGCATGGATGTGTGTGATGTCCTTAGCTTAGTTAGGTCTAAGTAGTTCTAAGTCTAGGGGACTGATGACCCCAGATGTTCAGTCCCATAGTGCTCAGAGCCATTTGAACCATTTTTTTTCGATTCCTGTCTCGGGCATGGATGTGTGTGATGTCCTTAGGTTAGTTAGGTCTAAGTAGTTCTAAGTCCAGGGGACTGATGACCTCAGATGTTAAGTCCCATAGTGCTTAGAGCCATGTTTTTGGCTTCCAGTTAGCGCCCCTACGTACGAGTATACAAGGCGTTTCTGAGCACCATCAAATTGATGCTATCTCAAAAACCAGTCGTTAATTCTATGATTCGTTGTAATAAAATGACAAGAAAAGTAATATTCGTAGTAAAAGAATTATTGTCATTTGCGTATCATGAGAGTATGCCATTTCAAAGCAACAGCATGTTGAGGATCAATGAAAAACGCGTTGTTCTTGGTACAATTATGAAACGTCGCCTCAGAAAAATTTATCAATTACTGTGCTGGTAAGCCCCTTACGTTATTTGATTTTCAGACAGCTGATCAACACTAAACTGACAAACAATATTTTTAGCGCAACGCAATCTGATTTTCAATAATCCCTACAAAAGCATGGCCCTTACTAACAGTAACCTATAACTTTCATGAATCACTTACCTCACGAAAATCTTCGTTACTCAAACTACTGCAATACAGCGAGCGCCAGTACTGCCAGCTAAATAAAAGATTCTAACTACTGAAAGCACTAACTGTTCAAAAGTCATAATATATGTATCAGTTCATGATATTCAGTATTACAGATGTACTCTCTGAGATGGACACACGTCCAGATCATACGCTCTCAAAGCTCTGCCATCTCTCTCCCCACGTCCACTACTGCTGGCGACTCACCTCCAACTGCGCAACGCTACGCGCTGTTCACATCCAACTGCCCAAAACTACAATAAAGAATATTCCAACAATGCCAACCAGCCAGAGACTGCACACAGCACCGCCAATGATTCTCATACAGAGCCCTACGTGATGTTACGAACATAAAAACCTAAACAGCCTACTTACACAATCTGCTATAGTTAAATTTCAGTTAGTAATATAGCTACGGTTAAAGTTTTCAGGCGACGGTAAGGTGTTAGATATAGTGGTTGATTTAGCTCGACAGTCGGGCTTCAGCCCCGACACGGCTCGGGAGCGCGGCGCTTCGAGCAGCGCTGTGCATGTGTGTTTTTTTACTCGCCGTGCGTGGTACTGCGATCGTTGTTGTGATTTAAAGCTCTGACTAGATATGGTGTTTTCTTACCGCTAGGCGCCGGTGAAACTCACGTTCGACGCATCTTATGTGCGTCCAGAAGCTTATGAAATCGATCGGTTTTTGAGAGGCGAAATGCTTGTCGATCTCCACGAGTTGATAGGCATCCATCTGTCTATCATTTCCAGTACAGTCTGCCTCAAGCTGAAAAACAAAGAAGCGGGTGTCAACTGAGTCCGCCATTCCACCAACTGCTCCGACTTTCGCCATGCTGACGGTAATGTGAACACGGTGACGGTGGACCGCGCGGGTATGGGTGTGCGCACAATGCGCGTATTCGAACTGCTGTTCGAAGTCCCAACTGCTCTCGGTACTGAGACTTACGGACGTATGGCACGGTCTTAAGTTACATGGAAACGAATTGGAACGCCTTTGAAATGTATCACATTCTCAATGGCGTACGACAGGTACGCATCGAACTACACAAACATGTGCAGTCGTAAGTGTTCGTCGGCGTTTGCCGAGCCATCATTATTTATAATGGACAATCGAGGACATGATCTGGCTGTGGACACGTCCAGCGCCGCCTCATCTAGGGGCCATGTGCGGAACCACTACAGAGAGCAGTGACTGCTGCATTACAGCTTGTGTACTTGGTAGCGGTGCAGCCCGTGAGCATAGATACCGTGCCCATGATGCAGCCTCAAGCGAACACGACCTCAGCCGCCAACGACTCCATGATGACGGCTCCGCCCTTCAAGGAAACAACACCCTCTACCACTTCAATTGTCGTCGTACCAGGGATAGCAGTTCCTGATGTCGGCCTCACGGCAGAAGGTGCTGACCCCAGCACTTCGAAGTGAGCAGACATGCGGTCCCGGAAACAATGTTTGCAAAGTGTCATAAGAAAAACCACCTCTTGACAGATGATAACCAATGGGGTAGAGACATGGAGCAAGCTACTGAGATCGTCTCTGACTCGTTGTTGCCAACGGACTCTACAAGCATGCCATGGACAAGACGGCGGCCGCGCCTGTTCCAGACAAGTCCTCAAGATGAGGACCATGCAATTGAGCCCTTTGCCCGCGACGACGTACGATCACAAATCCCTTAACTGCCCGGTGATTGGGTTTCCGAAATGGAGGCGGAAGACGCACCACCCAACCTTGACATTCCTTTGCTACACAGGGCTGGCGGCTTACTTGGGGGGAGCCTGACATCCGTAGAAGGCCCAGGTTAAGAATGCCCACCACAGTAGCCAAGTGGCCCCGTTGCCTCAGAGGGGCCCCCACTTGCACCTACATACTCCACCTTAAGATGTCTCAATCCCACTATGTGTGTACAATTCAACACCAACAGCATACACACCACCATCAAAACGCGCATATTCCATGAGATACTCCAGAGGGCAGACCTAGATATCGCCAAAAAGTCCACCCGGAGCTGCAATTGGAGATTTATTGGTAAACAGCCTACAGTATTCCATCTAGCGATGGTGCCGGCAGAACCACCATCCTCATACGCAATGGCATCAAGGCATCGGATGTTGTCACGTATCTGCCATCTACACGAGGGCTGACCATTATCGTGCGGGCAGTCTGTATTGTCAGTGTCCACGCACGCTCCGGGACATTTCGCTGCGGTGAACAGAACACCTTTTATTCTGACGAATCTGCCATCTACACGAGGGCTGACCATTATCGTGCGGGCAGTCTGTATTGTCAGTGTCCACGCACGCTCCGGGACATTTCGCTGCGGTGAACAGAACACCTTTTATTCTGACGAAAATGCGTCGCTCTTGCATGGGAATAGGGAACACTACGTCATTGGCGGCGATTTTAATAGCGTCCTGAATTCCACAGACCAAACGCTTTGATGCTCTACCTGCCTGGCACTACAGGCGCTCCAAGACGAAAGTTATCTCCTTCAAAGGGACTGTCATCGCTATACATAGTTCACCGATCCCTCTGCGAGCATTCTTGACGAGGGACGCAGAACCGTGGCTGACATCCGCCACTGAGCATTTGGTGTACATCTGTTTAGTCACATTCCCCCACGCCAAAGCTGTTGTCCATCTATGCTGAACATTTTCTACCTGTGTGAGGACGCATGTTGGCTGGAGATCGCTGCTACGTGGGATTGCTGCATCTAGGGTCTGCACGCACGTCCTTTTACGTTACACTGGTGGTTCGACCCCGCTAGGCTGGCCCTCCGACGGACATTCACGGGATATGGCTGCGACAGAGCGTGCTGGCATCGGGCGACGTCGGAATTTTATTGCACAATGCTGAGGAAACTAATGACAAAGCCGCCGTCACGAGACCATCAGACAGCGGTTGACTGGTTCAAAGCTCGCCTAACTCGTCTCACTAGAACAGCTTGACGGAGCTTAAGTCTGGGCGAGGGCACAGGATACCATCGCCACCAAAATGGCGTCCGTATATCACGTCACCCGAGAGAGAAGCCACCACAAGCTCCACCTTGTAACATTAGGAGAGACAGCAGTGGGTGGACACATCGACATGCAGTGTGCCATAGCCACGGGGTTCATCCAGCATCACAGGATGTTTTATGGCGAGGACCCACGGACTGCACTTGAGGACGAGGCATCCTGCACGATTTACCCTTTCCCAGAGCAGCAGCCCAGGACGATGTCCTACTGCCTCCAATAACTGCTGAAGAAGTAACATCAGCCTTGGCATGTGGCGCCCCATACAAATCACCAGAACTGGAATGTTTACCGAACGAATTCTACCATGCCTTCTATCACCTGATGGGCGCTCAATGGATTCAGGTGTTTCAGGACCTCCTCTGCGACGATTTTACCGTCCCACGGATGTCCTCTAAGGCATCATGATTCCGGTTCCAAAACCGAGAAGTTCATACTGTTGTCACTACTGTCGTCTTCTTGCGCTTCTAAACGTGGATTACAAACTTTTCGCCCATATCCATCGCACACATCTTCAGATCACAATCGGACACTTGATAAATCTTGACCAGACATGTATAGATGGTGACAACAACATCCACAGGGCACTTGGCGCCTATCGCGACTTCACGGCGCTGCCGCCGACCTGCCGCCTTTGACACACCCTTGTCGCCATGGATTCTGATCATGCCTTTGATCACATCGACCATGGTTTCCTTCCTGTGCTTGAGTGTTGGGTTGGGTTGTTTGGGGGTGGAGACCAGACAGCGAGGTCATCGGCCTCATCGGATTAGGGAAGGACGGGGAAGGAAGTCGGTCGTGCTCTTTCAAAGGAACTATCCTGGCATTTGCCTGGAGCGATGTAGGGAAATCACGGGAAAACTAAATCAGGATGGCCGGACGGAGGATTGAACGGTCGTCCTCCCGAATGCGAGTCCAGTGTGCTAGCCGCTGTGCCACCCTGCTCGGTCCCGTGCTTGATTGCAAGGGCCTCTCGCTGGGGACAGCAGGGGTGATCCTACGTTTAATTCGTGGGGCACGCTTCTGGATTATGGTCAACGGCCGCCGAACCGAACACATCACTCTTGGACAGTCGGTGCGACAAGGATGCCCTTTGTCAGGAGACTCACTCGTGGCGACCCTCGAATGCGCACTACGTGGCCTTCGGCAACGACTGCTAGGCATCTGCATTCGAGACGTGACCTTCCTATGCGGTGCCTTGGCTGACGAAGTGGTTGCGTCGCTACGGCGCGGTGTCAGGCAGCGTCGTCAACATGTGCAAGACGACTCACATCGGTGATGTCATTTCCGACCGACGGTGATCCCCTTCCAGAAGGTTCTCACCCTGAAAGCATTGGAAGTGCAGTTCTGCAGTACAGTTGGACGAAATGCTACAGTCCCATATCGCCGGCTACCACAACGGATCCGTGCGCTGCTCCATGACAGCACATTCCGCCACATGGATATGATTCTCCGGACGCGTTGTGTCAGCACTTACCTAGCGCCCAAACTTAATGGTTCAAATGGCTCTAAGCACTATAGGGCTTAACATCTGATGTCATCAGTCCCCTAGACTTAGAACTACTTTAACCTAACTAACGTAAGGACATCACACACATCCATACCCGAGGCAGGATTCGAACCTGTGACCATAGCAGCAGCGTGGTTCCGGTCTGAAGCGCCTAGAACCGCTCGGTCACAGCGGCCGACCCAAACATAATGATTTTGCGCATATTCTTCCCTTAATGGTCATGTAAGTAGGCTGTTTATGTTTTCTTATTGGCAACGTTACGTAGCGCTCAATATGAAAATCACTGGCTGTGCTGTGTGCAGTCTGTGGCTAGTTTGCATTGTTGTCTGCCATTGTAGTGTTGGGCAGCGGCAGCTGGCTGTGAACAGCGCGTAGCGTTGCGCAGTTGGAGGTGAGCCGCCAGCAGTGGTGGATGTGGGGAGAGAGATGGCGGAGATTTGTAATTTGTCATGAACTGATATATATATTATGACTTGTGATGATATCAAGGTAAATACATTGTTCGTTCTCTATTAATATCTTTCATTTGCTAACTATCCCTATCAGTAGTTAGTGCCTTCCATAGTTTGAATCTTTTATTTAGCTGGCAGTAGTGGCGCTCGCTGTATTGCAGTAGCTTGAGCAGCGAAGATTTTTGTGAGGTAAGTGATTTGTGAAAGGTATAGTTTAATGTTAGTCAGGGCCATTCTTTTGTAGGGAATTTTGAAAGTCAGATTGCGTTGCGCTAAAAATATTGTATGTCAGGTTAAGGTCAGTCGTGTATAAATTGTTCAAAGGGTACGTTTCATATGTCGACCCTTAGCCTAGGATACCTCACTGGAATCTTCTGATTTTTTCTTGTAGTTTGTGTATTTAGTGTAGCTTTTGTTTATTGCTAGCGCGTAATTGTAGAGAGAATTTCCTTTGTAGTTGCAGTCTTTCATTGTTGTATAGTAAAACAGTTGTGGCATGCATGTAGATTTGCACCAAGTATTTCGCAGCTGCGCTTGCAATTAACTAGATATTATTTTCAGTGCTATGTTAATGTGTTCTCTTATTTTTGATCTTCAAATTGTGTTTTTCTGTGTTGTCGTGTGAAATACTGTGACAATAATGGCGTGTGAAAAACGTAACACTAGGCTCCAAACTAAACTGAGAAATAATAGTGATGACGAGCGTAGCTTATCAGCGCCGCCGAGTAATGAATTTACTAATGTTCAAAGTAGTAATTTGGTAACTGTGCACAGGGAAATGGAGCGGGCGTCAAACAATGGCGTGGACAGTGAAACAATTAGTGAAGAGGGAAGCATTATCGATCGACCGGTCGGCAATAGCTCGCCTCAGGAAGCCGAAATGACACGACACGATCTCGCAAATACTGTAGATTCAGGTTTTGGATCCTCACCGTTTTCTCGAATAAGTCAAGACACATTTTCTGCTTGTCAAAATGTGAATGTTTCCGGTGTAAATTCACTGCCGAAAAGCACTGAGGAACATGTTTCAGACACCAATGCATTGTTATTACAATTAATACAACAAATGGGACAGACACAGCAAAAGCTTCAAAAGTTAGACACAATGGAACAACACCAGAGACAAACACAGCAACAGTTAGACACAGTGGAACAAAATCTCAAAAAGTTAGACTCATTGGAACAAACTCTCGAACAAACACGTGAGGATTTAACTGCTGAGTTACATAACATTGAATCGAAATGTCAAAAAGTCTGTAATGACGTAAAAACTCAAATTTGTGAGCATTTTCAACCTATTTTTTCGCGTCATGAAAATGCATTACAGAATCACGAAGCAGCCATAAAAGAACTGCAAACTATTGTTCATGAAAATCACAACACCTTGCAAGCTAAAATTGACGCAGTTGCATCTACCGATTCGGTTACGCAACTTGCAAAAAGTCAAGAAAACTTAAAGGACACAGTAGATTCGATTTCAACACAAATGGACACTCTGAAACTTGGTTCAGAAAAACACACTGAGGAAATGTGTTCATTATCAGAGAAAGTAGTTGAACTTTCGGATCAGCTAAATAATTTATCTACGAAGGTAGATGATAATCTGAATGACGCAAAACCGGTAGTCTTTAATGACACAAAACAGAGCGAACAAATTAGGAAACTGAAACAAAATCTGAATCAAATTGATACGCAACACCAAAGAGAAATCCGGGAAGTACAAGATCAGCTGACACAGGTAATACAAGAATTACGTATTTCAGAAGACACTCGCGCTCCAACACGGGAAGAGGAACTTAGAAATACGCAAAAGCCACAAAATAATAACACAGGGCATTTCTGTAATTATGAAAGAAGTTGGCAAGGTACACCGAATTTTGAGATGGAACCGCCGACACGACGTAACTATGACCGAGATGCTACTCGCCGACACGATGATTTTGACTATAAGCTGTTCATTACTACACGTAAATTCAAAACGTTTAAGAATTCTGCCAACGACATTCATCCACAAGCATGGCTCCATCAATTCTCTCATTGTTTTCCTCCCAACTGGTCGTTGGAACACAGATTAGAATTTATGTGTGGCTACTTAGAGAATGAACCAGCTGTAAGAATGCGATCGGTAATTCACGATTGCCACAGTGAAGGAGAGTTTTACCATGCCTTCCTCTCAGCATATTGGTCTCAAGCTACACAAGACCGTGTAAAACATAGCATCATGATGATGAAACACTTTGAACAATCTGAATTTTCCAGTCTTGTCAAATATTTTGAAGACATGTTGCATAAGAATCAGTATCTTTCAAACCCATACAGCCCCTCAGAACTCATCCGCATTTGCTTACTCAAATTGCCTGAACATTTACGACATATTATTTTAGCAGGACGTTGCAAAGATGAGATTGAAGCATTTCAGGGTCTGTTACAAGAATTGGAAATTGACACTGACAATCGGGGAACGCGGAAACAGGAGCACAACAATTACAGGTCACATCTGTCACAATTCCACGATGAAAGAAATAATAACTGGACACGACAAGGCTATTCTCACAACACATATCGTGACCAAAACAGACACCACCCGTATGACAACCGTTGGCAGAGTAGTAATAATTACAGGGAAAGATCACCTCTCCGTGGTAATGACTATCACAGAGACAATCAGAGAAACAGACAATATGGGAACCAAAACAATTATTATCAAGGGAGACAGAATAACTTTAGACGCAACGGTCCAGCGCGCAGTTACGATTCAGGGAGAAATTCTCCACCACTTAACCGACAAGAAAGAAACTACAGGAGCTATCGACATGACGACAGACGATGTGATCGTAACGACAGACCTGAATTGCATCAGAACTGGCGGGATTTAAACAGGGCAGGGCCCTCTCGTCACGGTGAATTTGTAGAAGTTAGGTCTCCAAATCCCAATAACGGCGCGCGCCAACAAAGAGACAGACAATGACTCGCACAGCAGGCAGCCGCGTGCGCCCACTGGCTAAGGGAAAAATAACATAGACGCTAACCTTGAGACAAATTCCAGTATTCTTTACTGACGTATACCACTTGATAATTGCGTTAATGTTGAACCTCTGTGTACCAGGAAGAGTAAAGGTTTACACCACATTTCACATGTAAAACCATTTATTGAAAGATAATCTGCTTTTTAACTTTGTCTTTGTCATATAACTTTTCACTTCACATTTTTAGTATGCTTTGTCAGACTTAAGAAACTGTTAACATGCAACAATGTTTGAAGTTAAATATCCAGTCTAGAACCTAGGGAACATTTTTAAAACAGAAATTACGAATGCATTGTTATAGTGAACAGACGACACAGTGTTGTATTTGTACATTCTTGCTTGTTAGTTGCACGATTACGTAACGACTACCAGGGTTACATACTTAGGACACATACTGGTACTGCTAATGAGATTTTAATGCAACATTTTGGTTTACTTGAAAATACATTCTGGGTTTAAAGTACTTTCTGTGAGATACCAGACGACACAGTGGTTAGTTTATGTGATAGCTACACGATTTTTATCACGATGCTACTAATGAGTGACAATGTACAATGTTGATTTTGCGGTGTTTCTGTTTTATATCTGCACAGTTTTTCTGTATTATTCTGGAAAGTAAAACATGTTTTAGTAGTAACTTTTATGGTATAGCTACAAGGAGACAGCCTTTTCTGTAGCACAACAATACGTTACAGCACAGTACTTTCTTCATCACGGCAATAAGCGTAATAAGTATGATATCTATACGCAAAGCATTTCACTTTTGTTTATCATGAGGTAAGTACATTGGCTTCTGCAGAACTTAGCTTTCGGCGGACGATAACTACGACACTTCCACACAGATTATGTTGCAACAAGACGCACATTTAGCGCTACAGTACACGTATTTGAGTGATTAATTTTGTACTTGAAACATTTATTTTTAAAGATTTTTTAATTACAAAGAAAGTTTTCCGTGATACATTTCATTCCATTGCTGTAATTTGTAACACCTGAGGGTATAATTACATTTATCCTCAGGGGGGTACACGCTTACTTTGTGTACCATGTGTTTGGCAAGCACAAGGAGCCCTAGCTAATATGGTATTTGCTTATAGAACTTTACACATCGGTACCATATTTCTCTAACACACAAATTACACAGCTATCTGATCATTTAACTGAGAGATAAACATGTTTTTTACTACATCAGTGACAGATGTTTACGCAATTACACCGTTGGATAACTTCACACTTATGAAACTGTATTTTGTCTGTACTTTGTAAACTGTTCATATTTTTTCGGAACCATTGTGATACTATGAGAGCTTTGAATGATGTATTTGGTAAAGGGATTATGATTTTTAAAGTACGTTTGAGGCAGATGACACTTTTGACATGAGCAGAGAATTTTTTTTAATTATTGGAGGAAGCTACGACGATTTTGAGATTTGACTGAGGTGTTATGATGTTATTTTTACGACGACGATGTGTATTATGCTGCTGAGGTATGTTTACGATTAATAGGCTGAGGCTATATGAGTTATTTGATTATGCTTCATATTTATAATGACGAAATAATGACGAGTGTCGATGGATACGTATATGTATAATGAGGTAAGGAATAATGAGTAGTGTTTAGGGACTCTGATTTATGAAAAGGATGTTGGAAAGCAAGAAACGTACTTTAAGAGTTATGAAATGTGCGACTGTATCACAATGCTGACGAATATTTTTTTGGACACTGTTATATTCATAGGATTTTGTTTCTACACATTTGCAAAGTAAATTCTCGACCTGTGAAATTTTGTATATATGACTGTCACTGCACCAGGCGAACGGTCTACCCGACGGGTGGCCCTAGCCACACGACATTTCCATTTACTGTAGCGGAAACTGCTGTCGTAAATATTTCCGTACGAAAGTTAAGTGACCACCTGCACATAATGCGTCGTGGGCACCCAGGTGTGTCAGACGCCTGGAGAAAAAGCCATTATTGCGAGCCCTTTTCAGCGGCACAGGTAGAAAAAAAAATAAAGGGAAGGCCATTGTACGCGCTACTGACATCTCCTTGTTGAAAGCATACTGTGGAGCTCGTAATTTATGATATTTACTGAAATGCCTAATGAAACGATGAGAAACATTTCACAGCTATTGTCTTGCTAGTTAAGAAAAATGCCATATGGCTTGCTTTATGTATTTATTTACACATTTTGTTTAATATCAAGTTTCTAGCTGCACTGCAGCAATGGTTAAAATAAAATTTAATATATGTACTAATATAAATATTTTATGCCTACAGATCCAGTAAATAATTTTATGATCCATCCAAAACAAATGAGGGAGCACAAAAAGAAATTTCCCTTCACAGGAATTGCATAAATAATTTTTTTACGATTTGGTAACTTATCTACTAGCGTAAGTTTTTGTGATGCATCACTCTAATGTTAAGATGTGACATAGGTATTAGACATGGCCATTTTAGTGTAATATTTTTTCTGCTTGCGCTATGTCATGTTTAGGTATAAGTTGCTGCTGTTTGCCAGGCATAGTGTTATTGAATTTGACTTTTGCTCATTTATGCTGCTAGCTTTGCCAATTTGCATTTTTTTGCATTGCTGTTTGTGTTGATTTGTTATGTGATGCTGCATTGCCTCGTCCCTTAGTTTAGCATCTGAGCTCAGTAGATTTAAGTTAGCGTAAGAGGGGGTAGCCTCTAAGAGAATGAGTTGCGATGAGTTGGAAGAAATGCATTGAGAAAACAGGTTTAGGTAGGATTTTCTTGGAAATAAATGTTGAGGTAAGAAATGTGTGAACATATAAATACAGAAAGCATGCTTAGATAGAATTTTTTTTGGGTGGAAACAGAGGATGAAATAAGAGGAAAGATATATGAAGTTTTGGGTTGGACTGCAGTACCAAATGTTACACTGAAAACGAACCCTGTCCTTTCCTATTGGTGTTATCCCACTATGTGTTTGTGTACCCTTGAGTATTTGTTTTCTTCCTGTCTCTGTGTACTGTTTCATAGAATTTTTTTTCTCTTCTAATACTAAGCTATATTCACTATGAGGAGGAATACTGTTATCCTCAAATATAAGTTGCATTAATAATATGTTATTTTCTTTGTAAAGTTGTTTACAATTCTGTTCTGTTTCAATGTTCATGTGTGAAATTAATGTTTCGAAAACTATTCTCATTATTTTATGTATGTACTTATGTCACTATTTTTGTAACACTGATGTATATGTTTATTTCTATTCTTTTGTAAAGCCTGTACTACAAATGTTATCTGTATTATTATGTTTTTAATGATGTATTTTGTACCTTTGTAATTGTATTCTTATGTTATAAAATTGTAATTGTCACCAGTTCATGACATTATTAACTTGTTAGTTACATTTCACTGCACACGTTTCTGTTGGTCATAGTATGTGGACAATATGTGAGAAGTAGGGACTGTTAGTGTTTGCACGTGTGTTAATAACTCAGCAAGGGACTGGATAACAGCATTGCTGGTTCTAAGGACAATTTCAAAAACTTTGTGAGTGCACAAGTGGTGGTTTATGGACTTGCTATATTATCCGCAAGACTCTTCAATGGTGATTGTGCACCTGCACAGTCACAACAGATGGCTGCTGGCCATCTCTTCAAGGACTACAGTGGGTCTACATCTTTGATGATCCATCAGTACCATTATTTCTACAAGGACTGCAGTGGGTCTGCACCTCTGGTGGCCCACCAATACCGTAATCTCTACCAGGACTATAGTGGGTCTGCTCTGTGATGACCTACCTACCAATATTCGTCAGAACTTCGAATGACTCTGCTGTGGGTTTGCTCCATTGTGGCCCATTACCTGTCAGCATGTCAAGAGCCAGCACTGTCTTTCCGTTGGAAGGACAACACTACTTCTTCAAGACTGCATGGAAATCCACTACTTCTGTGTGCAATTTCTTTTACTAATGAGACTTTGTGAAAAAAACCTGTGATTACCGTAATGAATGATCAGGACTGTCTTTATAAACTGTGAGAAAATTTTAGCTTTTGACCAACATTGTATCAATAAGTGTGTGCATTTGATTTCTTTGTTATTGTAATTATGAAAAATTTTATCAAATCATTATTGGCCACTGCCCAAAAAAAATTTTGTAAAATTTTTTGTGAGGAGCATGGGGGCTATGTAAGTAGGCTGTTTATGTTTTCTTATTGGCAACGTTACGTAGCGCTCAATATGAAAATCACAGGCTGTGCTGTGTGCAGTCTGTGGCTAGTTTGCATTGTTGTCTGCCATTGTAGTGTTGGGCAGCGGCAGCTGGCTGTGAACAGCGCGTAGCGTTGCGCAGTTGGAGGTGAGCCGCCAGCAGTGGTGGATGTGGGGAGAGAGATGGCGGAGATTTGTAATTTGTCATGAACTGATATATATATTATGACTTGTGATGATATCAAGGTAAATACATTGTTCGTTCTCTATTAATATCTTTCATTTGCTAACTATCCCTATCAGTAGTTAGTGCCTTCCATAGTTTGAATCTTTTATTTAGCTGGCAGTAGTGGCGCTCGCTGTATTGCAGTAGCTTGAGCAGCGAAGATTTTTGTGAGGTAAGTGATTTGTGAAAGGTATAGTTTAATGTTAGTCAGGGCCATTCTTTTGTAGGGAATTTTGAAAGTCAGATTGCGTTGCGCTAAAAATATTGTATGTCAGGTTAAGGTCAGTCGTGTATAAATTGTTCAAAGGGTACGTTTCAGTCACCGTGGCCCATAATTTCCAGGCGCTGTACGAACACTTTCTGAATGCAAGTCAGATATTCAAAGTCTGCAACACCACTTTAATGAGGCCACTACTGGCTGGAAGTCTTGGATTGATTCATATCCACAACCGCGCGCGGGTGCTATATCTATGGATGACTCAATTAACGTGGACCTCGGCTGCACCAGTTCGACGGGGCACTGGTTCAGATCGTCGCGTCCCGAGATCTTGGACCACTGGTGGCTGTGGGCCACATAGCTCCGTCTCTCGCCGACGTCCGAGATTTCCTGATCGAATGAGCTACATGACTGCGGATCTGCCGGCGTCGAGAGCGCCGAGCACGAGAGACTATTAACCGCTTCTGTAAAGTACGACAACCTGACAACAGGGATGAACAGCAGCACACGACAGTCCACTGGACTAGGGTGTGGCGGGCTGTCCACTCCCCATACCTCCGCACGTACACTCGTTCCTTGTGGTACGTGATGGTGAAAGGCAAATTAGCCATATTCCAGCACCTCCATTCCATCCATCTTATGGACGACGAAATGTCCCTGCAATGCAAGATTCGGACGTGCACCACTAGCCGGCCGGTGTGGCCGAGCGGTTCTAGGCGCTTCAGTCTGGAACCGCGTGACCGCTACGGTGCAGGTTCGAATCCTGCCTCGGGCATGGATGTGTGTGATGTCCTTAGGTTAGTTAGGTTTAAGTAGTTCTTAGTTCTAGGGGACTGATGACCTCAGTTGTTAAGTCCCATAGTGCTCAGAGCCATTTGAACCATTTGCACCACTACCTTCGACGGACAGGGGCTGGGGATCTTATACACCTATGCTGGCGCTCCTGTTGAAGCAGCAGCCGTAGTCTATCACGCCGGATGAACTCCTACACCCAGATACTGTTCGCTTTCCCACCGCCAGAACGAACGCAGTCGACTGGCTGAAGGGTGTGGTGCTGTATTACGTGTTGCAAGGCGCTTCCGAAAGTGCTCTCGATATTTGTTTTCACCTAGCGACAACTCCCGAGGCGCTCCACCACCATGCATTGTACCGTACACGACATGCGAATTATTTAGGCGCATTATTCGAGGATTCTCCTGCCCAATGGGGCTTTCCGAGTACGAGAAGGCATATTTGAAGATGACTCGTGGAACATGATTGATCCTCTGAGGAAACGGTTTAGAGGGAGCCCTGCTCCATTAATTTGCGAGAAGACGACTCGGAAGCTTCAGGTAGTGGCAGTAGGATCTGGTGGAGAGAAAAAAATTAAATTTGTCCAAACGAAGACCTCTTGATCCTGTAAGACCCGTTTCCTTCCTTGCCACTGGGAGGGCGGGAACAGTACATTGTGGCCAGGCCTCGGGAGGCGACCCCCGCCCCTTTTTGCCCCCGACCATCCTTGCCCTCGACCCTCATCTCGGGCTCCTATAAAAAAGATGAGTAGCGTCACAGATTTGTAACAAAAAGTCTGATGTGTTGGTGGTTCGCGACCCACTACATCCAAACACTTTTTTCTAACGTTCGCGTTTTTAATATGTTCTAATGCTTTCTTATTTGTTTAATGCAAGTATATAGCATAACATGCGATGTTATGTATATATAATTGCGCTCTTTTTGAGGAGTGAGTTTGTTCGATTGGCTTAATCTACAGGACAGCTTGCACTACTTGCAGTAAGATATTTGGACCTTTTTTTTTTAAGTTTTGTGATTCACATGTTGTAAAGATTCTGCTACTGAACACGAACAATGATCAATTAATAATGACCTTAGGGTTTTACTAATGTTCTTATGTGAAGAACTATCGTAAATTTGTATCGTACTGAAAGTTCATGGCAGATTAAAACTGTGTGCCGGACCGAGATTCGAACTCGAGGCCTTTGCCTTTCGCGGGCAAGTGCTCGCAGGAGAGCTTCTGTAAAGGTTGGAAGGTAGGAGACGAGGTACTGGCAGAAGTAAAGCTGTGAGGAGGGGGCGTGAGTCGTGCTTGGGTAGCTAAGTTGGTAGAGCACTTGCCCGCGAAAGGCAAAGGCCCCGAGTTCGAGTCTCGGTCCGGCACACAGTTTTAATCTGCCAGGAAGTTTCATATCAGCGCTCACTCCGCTGCAGAGTGAAAATCTCATTCTTGTATCGTGCTATTTGTAATGGAACTTTTATACGCCGATTTACTTATTGGCTGAACAGGGTACTTTCTTTTTGCCTTACAACATGGCCACGGATATCGAAGTTACTATTTATGTGTACTACAGACACAAGAACATGACTAGCCTATGGACGAGGGAGACAATGTGCTTTCAATAGAGCTAGAGCAGGAATTTTACGCGCGCCTCTATCGTAAACAGTGTGATTTACGAGCCAGATACAATTGACAACTGCCGTTGGAGCGGGTTGCGATGGCCTGCGAGTGTACCACGTACCGACGCACAAGTCGCATAATTTCTGTGGGTTTAGCAGCACGTTGAACACGGCATGCCAAACGTTGACGTTCGAAAGTACGGTCCGTGTGACGACGGCCTGAGGCAAGACTAGGGCGTAAAATCTTAGGGGCAGCAAAGGTCGGAAAAAGTTAGTGTCAGCTCAAACAGAGAAAAAATTAAGCAAATGAGGAGAAAAAATGAAAAAGAGGAAAAAGTAAAACATTAATTTTTTTGAAAAGCATTCGGAACAGTTACGTAATAAGTCTTTGCTTTCTTTGACAAAAGTAACATTTTGCATCTTCCTAAGCAGCCGCTACTGAGTGCGAAACAGAAAGAAACATCTTGATTCATCTCTGTCCAGCGCTGGAACGGGGCACGTGAACCGGATTGCGATACGATGTCTCCCTCAGTCCTTCTTTTTTGTTTTTATCTCTGCAGGTCACTTGTCAAGCGTCGGTTATACTGAGTGGTTCTGTTGTGTTTTTAGTTCTACTATTATTTCCTGTAGATAACACTTCACATATTCACAAACTAGGTGTTTTACTTCTCTTTCAACGTATCTAAGAGAAGTAAAAGGTAGGTGCAGTTCATGAAAATGAGTTGGTGTGTGTACGCCTGTCTCTGAGTGTCTGAGTCTCGCAGCATGAGAAAAGTACTATTGTCGTTTCTCAGACAAATCAGCTGTTGTTTTCTTAAAATATGACGTACACGCAAACAATAACCAGAAAGAGAGAGTTATGACGTGCTTACTGACGAGACATACCTGTCGAAATTGTGTGCCTTGTGACTGTAAGCTGTTGTCTCAGTTTAATTTACACATTAGTGCATACTCCAGTCTTTGTGTTGCATATTGCTCTTTTTTGACGGTTGCATTTACACAAGAAACGTGCTAAAGGATTTTTCCTGCTTTAAAGGGTACAGAGGCTAGGCTTCGTGAGCTTTTAGAAGAAGAACTTTAAGACACTTCCATAATCTTGAACACTGAAACAGACATTATTAATAACATTGATGTTGTATTTCATGATAAAGTTTTGAATGAGTTTGTTGCGTCATTTAAAAATTTGACGAAGTTGTTGATTGACTAGTCAAGTTTCAATAAGATCGTCAGATTCGATAACCTCTTAGAAACGACCTTGTTTGATCCTTCGGCACGTCTACCGTTATATAGCAAATTTCTAAATTTAAAGAAAAATTAATTTGCACCAGAAAATAGTTCCACACCTTTATTAATCCATTTTCTTGCAATTAAATGAAATAAGTAATTCCAGAATGAGATTTTCACTCTGCAGCGGAGTGCGCACTGATATGAAACTTCCTGGCACACAGTTTTAATCTGCCAGGAAGTTTCAAATAAGTAATTGATGCAAAATTTGGTTGCACGGGTATATTCAGTTGGGTTCTAGTTTAAAATGTTCAGTACATTATTCTTATTTCAGTTATCTTGGTAAAGTTCAAAAACTGAGACGAAAGACAAGAAATTAAGGACGTTTGTTGACTGTCCTCTATCAGATTTAAAGTGATTGAGGACAAAGCATAGCAACTGAGGATTTTCCCCGGAAAATGAGGACGTCTGATCACCTTAGTTTAATGATTAAAGGTGTTAAAGGTGGTATAGAAGATTTGCATTGTTGTGCCGTTGGATGAGTCCGGCGGCAGTAAAAAAAAAGAAAAAGAAAAGAATAGAAAGAGAGAGAGAGAGAGAGAGAAGACGTGTTTCAGTTCTTGCCTAGAGGAGCAAAACACCCAGCAACTGCCCTGTAAACGGCCTGCTACATCTCACGGAACGTGTTCTTCATCGTGATTTGCAAACGCAGCGCCCTCCTGTGGCATTTCTCCGCTATCTCTGGCGTGCTAACCAAATACTTTGTCTACGAGATGGACTCACGTAAAGTGGTTGCGATAACTCTGTTCACTACTGTCGCAGAAGAGCAGACAAAATTTTGAAGAAATTTCTGGAGAGAAAATCGCGAAGGAATTTCTGTATTCGTCGTTGGCTTGAACAGCTAAATGCTGGTAGACGAACACTACAAAATGCTGTGCAACTATCTGAGGTACATAGTAGTGGCAGTTACTCGTTAACTCAATTGAATCTCCATCTCATGTTCGGTTTCAATTTGAATATGGGGAAAGTATAGTGTATAATGCCAGTTTGCATTGCCGATGTTGTATTCACTATCATCACTCTGAAGTTATGTACTTCATCACATGCATTTGAAGATCTGGATACGCTTCGTAATTTCACTGGAATGTAAGAGGAGATTTTTTCAAAGTTGCTCAGCATAACTGAAAATATATGTTTACTAGCAAGATAGCAACATGAGGCAGTCCATGAAAGCAACTTCCAATGTGTAACTTGTGTTTACTTTCAGATATTGACTAACACTCATGTTGAGATTTCTGGCCGCTGCGAAAACATTGCAGTCATTAGCCACTGCAACAAGAATTGCAGCAAATACATTATTTATAATAAATAACATTCACAATTGCAGATAATACTTCAGTTAAATTAACAAGAAAGGAACAGGATTTTTTTTTAATACAAAAGGTGAAAAAAAATTGGAAGGTCCTAGGCATGAACCTGCCACCTTCCTTTTTATGGCTCACGACGTTATCAACTACACTCTACCCTCGACTACTGCCTTTGGCAACTGCCTGTTCGTACATAGTGTACACTGAGTAAAAGCTGCAGCCACGTATATCATTATTTGGCATTTAACTATGACAAATTGTACCAAAACGAAGAGCTTTTGATACATCATCATCGCGCTGTTGCATTAAAACGGTATACTGTCATAGCACCGAAGTTATCTATAAAAGCATCAAATATAGAAACCTCTCAATTATCGATACTTCATTTTATTATAACAAGTCGTATATAAAACGATGCTTTTTTAATAGATCCTCAATTTACTTATGCTTTGGGACAGCTTAATTTAGTACTACATGATATAAATACCAGAGTTTAATCAGTACAACGTGGCGGCTCCTAATTTCCGCTTGTGACGTAAAAACAATGTCGTATCTCATTGGCCACGTCCCTCTCCATGAGGCAAAAATCTGACATTACTTAGTCTTCATCTTACTCTTTGCAGTGTATTTGAATTTGTAATTCCACGCTGTGACGTCACCAGCTCCTCGTCCACGTGCGTTTTCACTTTCTGTGACAGGGCAGCTTTACTGTCAATGTCATAGCGATGGTGGAGGTAAGTAACAAGTGGCCGGAAATGGAATTTAGATTTTTATGTAAGAATGGAAGAACTGTTAATAGCCGACAAACAGGAAGACCGGTTTGGGTCCTGTAGAAATGCAGGAAATCGCGTGGCAGTGCTGCCCTTAAAACTTACTTCAGAGTGTAGAGTGAGGAAAGGCACACCTGCATTAATTTGCAGATATAAAGAAAGCTTTTGTCAGTGCCGACTGGACTGCAGGGGAGAGTGTAGTAATTTGTAATACTTTTCAGACTTCCCCTCTAGCCCTGTATTAGAAATTTAATATTTTTCTTATTTCATTTTGAAATGACAGCATTCACCTTATGTGTGCTGCAGCCTGTTTCTGAAATCAGAAGAATTCGAAGAAGTAAGGCTTTTTCAAATGTGAAAAACTTTTCCAAGGTACAACGTGTCATGTACCAAGAAATATATACTCTGTTCAAATTGAAATGTGTTGCTATCGAGAAAATCTTGTCAACAATGTCTTTAATAGTCTACATCTTATATTATTACGTGCCTACACACCCATAATCAGTAAAATTAAGAAAAAGTATGTAGTGGTTGTACGAGGGCCGTTCGGTAAGTAATACAACACTTTTTTCTGAAAGTACGCTAGTTTTATTCAGGATTCCAATAAACCATGTTATTCCTCACTCTTTTAGCTAAAAATCCCTCTTTTTCAACATAACCTCCGTTCAATGCGACGACCTTACGCCATCTTACCGAAGGCCTGTACGCCCGCATGGTACCAATCTACTGGGCGAAGTCGGAACCAATGTCTCACTGCATCATTAACTTCCACATCATCCACGTACTGCTTCCCGCGGAATGCACCCTTCAATGAGCCAACGGAAGGTGCGAGATCCGAACTGTAGGGTGGATGAGGAAAAATGGTCCGGCATGCACTTTGAGTACCCCATCTGGTGGACGAGTGTGTCAGCACTACCAACATAATCGTTCAGATGAGCAGCGAGATGTGTGTGACCCGTCGATCACCTCAAATGAGAGTGTCCGCACGTTCCAACATGGCAGGAGTCACAGCTGTGTGCGGCCGGCCGCCACCCGGGAGATGGGACATGTTTGCACGACCTTGTTGCAGTGATGACACACGTCTCGCCCAACGACTCACCGTTTTGTTGAGTGCCAGGTCTCTATAGACATACTGCTTGGAACGCATCTTCGTTACAGACGCCATTCTGAAGGCAACGTACAGCGCCGCCACGTGTCAGAACGTCATGGAACTACAGATTCTGATGAGGGAATGTTCCACGACGCCCCACAACAAATTCCGCATTTTTTCATCTGAAATTGGCCGAGAAAAAGGTGTATTGCATTACTTATTGAACGCCCCTTGCAAATAATGTGCAGCTACTCACAGAGGTCCAGTGTGGGCAGTAATTATCATACGGTAGCGACACATGGGTGAGACTCTAATGCGTTGATGTAGAACCGATTTAAGCTGAAAAAAAAAATAGTTCCAGCTGTGAGCACGAGATCCAAATCTGGCACTGTGACTGCAAGAAAGACGTACAGAAATGTTTCCATACGTAATGGGTTAGGAAAAAGACGTGGGCAGTGAAGGTCAAGCAAGAGAGAAAGGCATAATGTTGATTTTATTTTTATCACCGCTTATACAGTTTGTTCCATATGAGCGCCCGACACGTCGATGAGATGTTGTAAAGCGCCAGATTTGCACCTGGTAGCAAAAATTAGAACTAATTTTTTTCCAGCGTAAATCGGTTCCACATTAACGTGTTTGCTGCCATACGTTAATTGTAGTCCACAATGGACCTAAGTGAGTAACTCCACTTCGATTCTAACTACCTGGTATTATCTAAAACCAGTTACAAGTTAAATCCATTTGTCAATACAAACTATTGCCAGTTAACACAAATTTCCATTTGTAAGACAGGTAAAATTGCAAATATCATTTGCAAATATCACGTGTGGTGGAAGACCTTTACCCACCTCAAGGTACAACATAGTCCAGAACCGACGAAGTATGGCTTAACTGTCACACGTTATGCAACCAGTTTTAAAAATATACAGAATTTTGCTCACCATAAAACTAATGTTCTCCAAATAGCTTTAATATAACATACGCTACTTAGACACCTAGCACTCTCAAAATTTACAAATGGTGCACTAAATACAACCTTATATCACACAAGAACAAAAACAGTAAAAAGCTGCTTACGGCGGTTTCTAAAGTGCTTTCCTTCATGTGATTCTAAAATCAGTCACTAAATTGAAACGCCAGCAGGGAAACGTCATATGTTCCTACGTACACTATCCTCTAAGTGCAACAATCTCCCCTACTCTGTGAAATTCTGAAGGCAGCAGAGATAAAATACGGGTAGTGAAAAGTTCTTCGTAATTTGTGGACAAACCAGACTGTTGTTATAAGAGTCGAAGAATATGAAACGCAAGCAGTAGTTGAGCGAGACAGGGTTGCAGACTCTCCCCGAAGCTATTTACCCTGTACACTGAGCTAGCAGGAAAGGAAAGGTAGGGTAAATATCGAAAGGGAAATAAAATTGAGAAAAAAATAAAAATTTCTGTTTTATTGATGACGTAATTCTATTAGAAATTTCAAAACGCTTGAAAAAGAAATGGAACGAATTAGTACCTTGAAAAGAGGTTCTAAGTTGAACATCGACCAAAGTAAAACAACAGTACTGTAATGTAGTCGAAGTAAAACAGGTGATCCTGATAGAATTAGATTAGCACATCAGGCATTAACAGTAGTAGAGAGTTTTGCTACTCGGGCATCAAAATAATTGATGATGGCCGTTGTAGAAATGACGTAAAATACAGACGGGAAACAACAAGGAAAGCTTTCTGGAAAAGAGACATTTTAGTGTCATGGAATATAAACTTAAATGTTAGGAAATGTTTTCCGAAGGTATTTATAAGGACTATGGCCTTGAAACCCGCCTAGACCTACTGGACTGTAGTTTTGAACTTAATGGAATTATGGGAAAATCAAGAAAGAAGAATATCGTGGGGTTATTTATTAATTTGTGCACTAATTTATTTGTGCATTATGTCCCCCGCCAATGTTTGCGCCATCACGTCCCCCCTTAGGTGTTACCAGACATCCCTACTGAGCTAATGTTACGATATACTTTGTACGTGTGCAGTGTATAAAGGTAATAATAGTACTAGTAATAACAGCAGTAATAATAATAACAGATATAGGAACGAATATTTGGAATTTAAGAAATGTAGTCTTTTTAACATTGTCTTAAGTAATTTCCACATTGTGTACTTGTCGAATGTGAGTAACGACATCTACCAGAAATGTACGGCACGTAACGCTATAAAAGGACGTTAAAAATCACGAAGACCAATAACAAAATAAATGAGATGGTTCAAAATGGTTCAAATGGCTCTGAGCACTATGGAACTTAACTTCTAAGGTCATCAGTCCCCTAGAACTTAGAACTACTTAAACCTAACTAACCTAAGGACATCACACACACATCTATGCCCGAGGCAGGATTCGAACCTGCGACCGTAGCGGTCACGCGGTTCCACACTGTAGCGCCTAGGACCGCTCGGCCACCCGGCCGGCTAATGAGATGGTTATCCGCACACTATCGAGGAGAGGAATATCTAGAAAATGCTAAGTAGAAGAAAGGCAGCACGACAGAACATGTCTTAAAAAACCAGGGATAAATTTCCTTGGAATACGACGGAGACGTAGAGGGCAACAACTATAAAGAGAGAGAGAGAGTGGGGGGAGGGGGGGGAATACGTCCAACAAACAGTGTTCTGGATTAAGGTCCAGGCGTCACTGGTATATTCGTTCATCAAGGACTGAAGAAATGTGACAGTTTTATGACGATCCGTTCGTCAGACGGTGACGTCAAGCTCAGCGGCCAAGCCAATTAACATCATGTTCCGAAACTGGGATGGCTCTTTCATCATAATCATCAACAACAACGTCAACGTCATCAACAACAACGTCAACGTCATCAACAAAAACAACATCAACCAGCACAGCATATAACCGAGTCTATACTTCTTATTCACCCATCACCGTCCCTACGCTCAACAGCGCCATTTAAGACATAACACCCATCTGGTTTTACCCGCCTGCCTCCCTGGGTGCTCCAGAGGCCCAGCGTCCTTTTAGACTTGTCGGAGTACCAGAGGAGCTGCACTCCTGCGTTTGTTTTTACCTCCTTATTTTACGACATTTTAAACCAGCATCCCGACCGTGTACCAGTATTTACGGATGGCTCTAAACAGGGGGGCTCTGTTGGTTGTGCTGTTGTTTTCCCTGATCGAGTCGTCAAGTTACGGCTTCCTGCGGCGTTTACCATCTTTGATGCCGAATTGTTTGCGATATTGCGGGCATTGGAGGAGATGACATGTGTTCCCAGTCTTAAGTCCCTCATCTGTTCTGACTCCCTGAGTGCCCTTCAGACCATGCAACACTTGTACCCAGCGGATACGGTCGTCCAGAACATCCACGATGCCCTACTCCACCTGCAACGGCAGGGAAGGAGGTGAAACTTCCCCTTTGAACAATTCTACATGACTGTGCTTAACCTGACACACAATATTTTGTTAGCGCAACGCAATCTGACTTTCAATAATTCGTACAAAAGAATGGGCCCTGACTAACATTAACCTATACCTTTCACAAATCACTTACCTCACAAAAATCTTCGCTGCTCAAGCTACTGCAATACAGCGAGCGCCACTACTGCCAGCTAAATAAAAGATTCAAACTACTGAAGGCACTAACTACTGATAGGGATAGTTAGCAAATGAAAGATATTAATAGAGAACAAACAATGTATTTACCTTAATATCATCACAAGTCATAATATATATATCAGTTCATGACAAAATACAAATCTCCGCCATCTCTCTCCCCACATCCACCACTGCTGGCGGCTCACCTCCAAGTGCGCAACGCTACGCGCTGTTCACAGCCAGCTGCCGCTGCCCAACACTACAATGGCGAGTATTACAACAATGCAAAGCAGACACAGACTGCCCACAGCACAGCCAGTGATTTTCATACAGAGGTGGCGTTACCAATGAAAAAACCTAAACAGCCTACTTACATAGAGAAAACATAAACAGCCTACTTACAGAGGTTTCTTTCTGCTGGGTGCCGGGGCACGTGGGTATTAGGGGAAACGAACTGGCGGATGTGGCTGCCAAAGATGCATGTTCCCTCCCTCACGTTGTTGAATGTACCGTCCCCCTCCATGCTGTTACCTCCCTTTTGCGTTTTCGTGTTTTGCGTCAATGGGAAGAGGAGTGGCTGGCAGTCGGTGAAAATAAGCTGCGTCTGGTCAAGGCTACCACGCGGCCATGGCGTACGTCCTACCAGTCATGCAGGCGGGATGAGGTTCTCCTCACTCGCCTCCGCATCGGGCACAGGCCCTTAACGCATGGTTTTTTACTCCGGCGGGAGGACCCCCCAATCTGCAGTGCTTGTGGCGTCCAGATTACTGTCCGCCACATTTTACTTGACTGACCAGAGGGCGGTTGTTTCATTGCACCGGATTTGCCCTCTATTTTGCAAAAAGACGCAACGACTGTGGTTAAGGTCTTATGGTTTTGTGTCCTGTCCAATTTGCTGCCTCGGATTTTAGGGAGAGGATTTTAATGTGCTGCTGGGTGACTGGCTCACCCAGTGTAAGAGGTCCGCCAGTCACGATTACCTACTTGTTTCACTTCGATTTCTGTTCTCTTTTCCTTGTGTTTCCTTTCCTTTTTTAGTGCGTTTCGTCTCCTCTTGTTTTGCCTCTGTATGTGAGGATTTGGAACTGCGTCAGGTCTGTGTCTTTTAGCCGTTCTCCTTGTTCGCTGTCCGTCTTCGTCCCTTCACCGCATGTGTTCCTGTTTCTCTGCGTTTGGGCGCTGATGACCACGCTGTTTAGCGCCCGAAAACCTCAAACCACACACACACACACACACACCGTGAAGGTAAGGATCAAAGTAAACAAAGACTTTCTGAATAAGATGCCTGAATCGATAGGGAATACGTCAGCAACAACTCTACGTGGACTATACATTTTTTATTACTTCACCTGAGAGAAGAAAAATACTTCGGGAGACTTTCATTTGTATCTGTAAGATTTAACAGTTCACAGAGTCGGCGGCGATAATTGCCAATTTACGCCGTGATTGTCGTCTGTAGAGTATCTGAGCCGTGGGAGCGAACAGCGAAAGGAATGAATCCAGGGCGCGCTTGTGGCTCAAGTGTATTAAGGAGGCCTTTACCAGAGCTGGCAGTTTGGCGACAAAGAGCGGCGGCCCAGCCCCCATTCGGGATATGGAACGCGTCCATGAGTCCGTGACACACTTGTTGCTTGCGTGGCTGGGAGCCTAAACGCCTTAGAAGAGCAGGCGTACACTCGCTCCTCCGCTTCGCTGAACGAGCGCGTAACAACACAGTAAGGGAAGAGCTCAGAATGACTTTTACTACAGCATTCTCATAACTGGAATAATTATTGTTTTAACTCCTCCAGTTTTCTTGTGAAAGTATGTAGTCCGATTCTTGAGGTAACTCCACTAGGAAGATAATACTCTCTCATATACGCGCACAAACACACGCACACACACACACACACACACACACACACATACACATACACACACTCGAAGTCATGCTTTCGGTGATGTGGGAGCTCCGTGGATTTCACTCACACTTCAGGACATACAGCTACCGACAATTCCTCACACAAATCCCAGTAGGCTAGCAACCGTCTGACTTGATTTAAATATACTCCAAGTCGTTTTGCAGGTACAACAATAAACTGGTAGCCAAGATCGCAGGAATTCTTTTTATTCTATGATTACCGGTTTCGGTGAAACTAAAGACGCCACATCGGATCTAGGGAGGACAGAAAACACTATAAAAGTGGGCTTAGATTCCACTTATATAACATGTATACATTTAAGTTTAGGTACATACCTTAGGACAAATACAGGTTACAACATCAAGGTTCAAATGGTTCAAATGGCTCTGAGCACTATGGGACTTAACTTCTGAGGTCATCAGTCCCCTAGAACTTAGAACTACTTAAACCTAACTAACCTAAGAACACCAAACACATCCATGCCCGAGGCAGGATTCGAACCTGCGACCGTAGCGGTCGCGCGGTTCCAGACTGTAGCGGCTAGAACCGCTCGGCCACCCCGGCCGGCAACATCAAGGCAGACTATAGTGATATTAATAGTTGCCTGTAACACGCAGGCCTTACGAAAGTGTCATACGTAGCACATAGGTGTCCAAGAGAGATGACATTATAAATGTTAAGTGTTTCCATCACACACAAGCGCAAGCTAGGTACTACAGCAACTCCGGCTCTGTTCTTACAATGCGGGCCGCGTCGTGAGATGGCGCTAGCAGAAGAGGCACACACACACACACACACACACACACACACACACATACACACACACACACACACACACACACACACGCGCGCGCGCGCGCCCGCGCTTGTGTTATGACGGGCTGTGCGTGTGTGGTAACACTACGCTTGTACATAATTCTGAGACTGCCGAGCTACACAAGTACATATCTGTCTGGTCATATATAACACCTACCAAAAGTCATACATAAATTTAAAAACACTACCTGATTAGGGATTGTACATAATTCTGAGACTGCCGAGTTACACAAGTACATATCTGTCTAGTCATATATAAAACCTACCAAAAGTTATATATAAATAATAACACTGCAGGGTTACACAACTGCATATCCGTCTGGTCTCATATTAAAAACATACCAATAAAATACTCATTGCGTATGAGCCTAGGTGTTCTTAACAGAACCACTTAATATAAGAAGTACAACTACGTGGCAGCCTCATGTAAATGAGCCACAGTCATCTAATAAAACCAATGTCAAAAGTTTATGCCACCTTATCTCGCCTATATACTTGTAATCGCAAAAGACCCTGTTCTGTGGTGCACGCGGCGGTCACCGGACCTCACTCGCTAAAAACGGGATCCTTACAGGATCGTGTAAGTCTGTCTTTCCGAATGGTAAGACCCCTTTTTGTCACGAATGAGTAGACATATCAAGTTGAAATTTATGTCACATACGAAGGTCTACGGTCCGTTAGCGGCGGAAAACATTTAAGCTTCCAAGTCAACGCAGTCAAAAGGTAAGGCCATTTATGTCATATACTTTGATACTAAAAAGCTTACTCATCAAAAATTTTACTGTACTTCCGGTTGACCTAAAATGATGAAATTTGTCAAGAAGCAAGGTTTCAAGGTACAAGTAATTAAAAAAATTCTAGCATTATTAATTTTCATTCACATCATACGAAGAAAAACTTTCTCATTTATTACCTGACTCTCTAATTGTCTGCCTCTTAAGACGCCTTTCTTAAAGGAACATGTAGACATATCAAGTTTAAATTTATCTCCTATACTACTGTCTATGGTCCTCTGGAAGTTTAAAAACTTTAAGCTTCCAAGTCAATGCAATCAAAAGGTCGACCATCTGTCACACATATTTTGATATCTCGTCAGTATCAATGTAGATAACAAGGCAAAAATGGTCGAAATTCTCCATTACAGCAATTGATGAACTATCTATACACGTAATTAAGTTTGAATGGAATTCTCGGTGTGCGGGCCCCACTCTCACTTTACGGAATTTTTCCTTAAAATTTGTAGGTGGGTTATGAAACAATAATTGCTATGAAAGGAACTCTGTTTTGCTTCAAAGAGTGTCAGCTGAGTTCAACAATACGTGCACAGCAAACAGCTCACAAAGAAGAAATACACGTAGTGCCAACACTACATTCCACAGAGTGAATTACCTATGTACAGCAAGGGTAATTTGATTATTCGAACACGTAAGATACGACAAGTACCCAACTTGACAATAATATGTCGAACAAGGCCATAAATGAAGTCGGTGAGGAACAAAAGAGTGGCTGTTCTCCGCAGCACGATCGGTAATATGGGGAAAGGAAAATGACTTACAAACGAAGCCAACAGCACTGTAACACTATTCGCTGACGACGCTGTTGCCCACAGAAAAATAGATAGGAAGGCAGTAAGGAAATCCATTGCAACAAAAGGTTTACTGTTACCAGTCACTATTGATAGTATTTAAACGACGCATTACGGAAGCTTAAACCTCCATCTTCAGGTGGATATATTTGGATTAATATGGCGTGTAGCTTATGTTACGACTTTGAGGTAACCCGTAGCACTGCCTCCAGCGGTCACAGGCTGTTTCTCCCGTCGTCTTCGGTCACAACACAATCACACTCTGTAAACACTAAAGGCAGCAAACATAGCGTCTATAATCTAGTAAGTGCAAAACATACAGCAAAGCAAAACACTGTTTTGGAACAAGTCTCAAAGTTTTGTGGAGATCTTTTTTGCGTAGGTGAACAGAAATGTGTGTGTAGATACCTTCAGTGG